>NW_010367282.1:0-3290 GCF_000414095.1 Morus notabilis | reverse complement strand
TTTTTTTTTTTTTTAATTCGGTAGAAACTATAAAACATGCTTAAATACGTGCCTTGATTCAATGATTGGATTCCAATCTAAACTTTCCATCGAATAGAATAAGGAAATGAAATTGTGAATATAGCCACACAAGCTATATATGTATTATGTAATTGTTCGATGCAAAATATATAGGCATGTTTTATTAATTATTTAATTTGCTCCTTTTTTTCTTTGGGTACGAGGAAATAAGAATTATAATCCAGATCATCTACGAAAGTTCTGAGTAGCACTTTGAAAAAAGAAAAATAAAGAAAATGTCGGCATGTTTAGTTCACTTATTCAATTTTTTAATTCGAGTTTAGATGTGACTTTATGTGATCTACATTGTCGCGTCAGACAACAAATACGCTACAGGTGACCATTGTCTTGCCACGTTAGACAATAAATATGCTCCACGTGACCTTTACCTTGCCACGTCAAGCAACAAATAAGCGCTGACCGTCGAAGGATCAGCGTTCCAGCTGGTTGAAGCTTAGCTATTTTAAATATGAGTGTTTGTGGTAACGAGAGAGAAGCCGACCGCTCCAGGTTCCTTTAAGACAATCCTTGAAGAAACGCTTGAGAACAGTAAGCTTGTAATGTGCAGCATCCACGATGGCTGTCGACTAATCAAGCGGCTAAGACGGAGATGGCTCTAAAATCTCATAGACCACCGATGCTATGCAAGGATCAACGAGGACGAAGGCTTTGTCTAGACTTGCTGTCCAGGCCTACTAGAAGCGAAGAAGGCAACGTGATCAGTTGTCTGGCCTAGCTCCCGAGGAGACCCTTTGAAGCGACATGAGAGAAATTCCTAGGTTACTTGCAGGCATAAACAAAGTCATTGGCTAGAAAAATGATTACCAGCTTGTTGGCCGCCCAAAATAGACCAATGAGAAATCACGGGGAAGTCATAGGGCCACAATTTTGGGTAGAGCAGGTAGACAAACGATCAGAAAAGTATTGTATAGCTGCAATCTAGTTGAATAGGATAATAGGCTACTCGAAAGCAACCACAGGGTGACCATTTGCCTCGGTTTTTCCCAATGTGTAATCTGTGAGATATAAAAGGGGCATGGCCCAAGAGAGAGGAGAGACAAATATGAACATTTGAGAGAACTGAGTCCCTTGTAATAAAAAAGAAGGAAGAAAAAGAGAAATTTCTCAAAGTGGACATAATTCTTGCATTGAGAGTGAACCACTATAAATTCTGGTGTTCTTTTCATTTCCTTACGTTTCATTCATATTCTAAAAAACCCAAAAAAGCTCATACACGGACAATTGCACTACTGTTGACAATACGTTTCAGAATATGAATGAAAGAAGGATAATATGTTTCATTCATAATCAGATATAAAGTGGTTATTTAGACATGATTTGGCTAGTAACCTAATCTGTCACTAGACGATAACCATATATATTTCTGTTGATAAAATTCCACCGTCAATACTTTTTACTATAGCAAAAAAGTTAGATCTGACTGTTCTAAGGGCTTTTTATTGTAGCAAAATTTGAATCGGTGAAATGAACAGAAAAAAAGAAAATTAAGAAAATGTAGCCCTTTGAAAAAAGAAAAATATAGAAAATGCAATGGAGACGAGAATCTCATGAATAGGAAGGAAACATGTTCCAATGTATATTGCTCTACGATTTATTATTCGCTATCATTTGTAAACTAATATTTGATTTCAATTTCTTAATGATGTGGTGCAATAGTAATCTAATCACTCACACTAATTGTTATATTTTTTTATTAACTACTCAAATTATTACAACCGTCTGATCAAATATTACACGTTTAAAATAATAATACTCACTCATAGAAAAATATTGGAGTAACCAATATTCTTGTAAGTATTTAGAAGGAAATGACTATATCAAATTGTTGTCTTATTTTTTTTTACGGAATATTTTTTCCCACCGCTTGTATGAAAGAAAACTAATCTAGTAAGAAAGATTATATTTGTCTCTTGATAATAGATTTTGGAGCTTGTGCATGCAAAATCGCTGACGTACGCTTATTACATATGAAGATTCTTTATCTGATAAGCAACATAAAATCTATTTCAACGTTTTAGATTTTTACATGCTGTGAAGATTCGCAAATCTAAGAGGATGCTTTAGATACACATGACTCAAAAATGATATTATACGTACTATAATATATTATAGTTGTTCTCGTTATTAATGTTTTCCAATTATTGATTAGCAATATGAGATCTCAGTACACCATATATATTAGGTCATTTTAATGATGTGGTACACCCATTCAATTCAATTGATGACTAATATTTGTGTGCTTTATTATCATATTAATTTAAACTAATAAATTTTCTCTTTTTTAATGTATATTCCATTAATTACTTACCAACAACAACAATAACAAGCTTTAATTCTAACTTAATTGGAGTCATTTGTGTGCTTTATTATCATATTAATTTAAACTAATAAATTTTCTCTTTCTTAATGTATATTCCATTAATTACTTACCAACAACAACAATAACAAGCTTTAATTCTAACTTAATTGGAGTTAGCTATATGAATTTTACTTTTTACGCAATTTTGTTCGAAATTAAACTTTTCTGAAGACCTAAATCTAAAATGTTTTTCCTAACTACTTCGGTCTACGTAATTCTTCGTCTACCCCTCTCTCTTTTAGTATTAGGTATATGAGTGTCCTCTCAAGTACGAACTAGTGTTTCTAGCGGTCTACGTTAGACATGCGCATAATTACCTAGTAACACTTGTCATAAATATTTCACCTGTATTTTTTTTATCTCAATTAATACAAACTTTCAAGAATATTGTTATTTTACACTTGAATCAATTTAGCATACACGAAAGAAAAAAAAAGGAAATATATGAATGAATTTGTGTATCACTGGATTGAGATTACCACTAGTATTTGTTTTTTCCTATTTATACCGACTGAAATTCATCTTAAATCTAGCCTTTTTTGTTTTTCTATTGGCTATTCAATCCTATAGCTAGCTTAACATTCATATTTCTCACTCAGCCACGTTCTTTCACATAAGAGGATACAAATTGTCGCCCTTTTGTTTGAGCCCAAAAACAATAAAAAATAAAAATAAAATAAATAAGACTACTCGTCCTCCTTGTCAATATGTTTCTATGAATATAACTTATTGGTAGCAAGTTTGTTGATATGTGCAGGAGCCAGGAGGGATGCAATTTACTTGTTAACGTTTCCTTTTTTCTTTTTTTTTTCACTCCAACTTTTCTAAATTGATAAAGTGTAGAGAAAAT
>NW_010367281.1:0-853 GCF_000414095.1 Morus notabilis | reverse complement strand
AAAAAAAAAAAAGAAAGAAGAAAATTGTCATTTATTATTATTAATATGAACTATTGTTTTAATTATTAAATTAATTTTTTAACGGTATAATTTTTAGGTGTACGTGTTAAAAATTTGCAACATGTGATATAAAATTGTTGCATTCCTGGGCGTGTGTTTTGTGCTTCTTTTTATGTTGTGTTGGTTTGTAAATTGAATCCTTATTCACCAAAAAAAAAGTAGTGAAAAAAAAATTTTGTTTCTACCGTAATTTTTTTTTTTGACAAGAAGATATATATATATATATATATTCTAAAATTATAATATATTATATAAAGAAGATATTAATGGAATCACGTGGGCTGCTCGCGTTAGATAATTCTTATAATATGTGGCCCTCAGGTACAAAAAAAGATAACAAAAGTGGGTGGATGTGATAGAAAAGCTCTAAGCATTATTATTGAACTAACAAAAAGTTATAATTTCAGAAGCTTTTTGCTTTGAGGGCCTAACCTTGTACTATAATAATTCTATTTGTGGGTGATATTGTTATCTTTATCCTTACTACATTATTAAACCTCAGTTGTGTTATAATTTTAGTTGGGTGATATTGTGAACAAACAAAAAGTTATAATTTCAGAATATGATTCTCCCTTTGACATTTGTGAAATGTTACGCGCATGAGAGACATATGCTTTCGCAATTTTTTTGTCCTTTTTTTTAGATCTTTTTCTCTTTTTTGTCCTTTTTTTCTTCTCTCTATTCTTAATAATGCAAGTTTAATCTAACGACTGATGGGTCCCGTTATGACACTAAAAGTTATCGCCGTTTCCGTGGCGGTTGTAGAGTGCGAAGAGAGTCTCGATCTGACAGA
>NW_010367280.1:0-1881 GCF_000414095.1 Morus notabilis | reverse complement strand
AATTTTAGGTGAAGCAAATCTTGGATGGAAAAAGAAAAAGAAAAAGAAATGAAAGTCAGAATATAAATGGTTAGGTCACTTTCAATACTATAATAATAGAATAGGCATTCATAATCATAGAGCCTTAGACCTCTCTTATTTGAATTCTTATTTATGGTCTCAGAAGAAGGTCATGGGCCAACTGGGGAACATGTCCGGTTGAGCCGGGCATGTCAGCTAGCTATATAGGCCTCTGCTCCAACTTTCTAGTCCTACTTTTACTTTTATCTCTTGCACAGTGCTTAACTACTGAAAAACCTGACCTTCTCATTTACTACTCTTTTTTTATTTTATTCAGTTTTATATTGCATATGTATATACGGATGGAGAAATTTGTGAATTGAGAAATTCAGTTTTAATTGAATTGGGGCCCAGTATTGAAATATTTTTGTCTAGATGGGCCATTTGCTTGGGTTGGGTTTAGTTCTCAATGGGATACTACACCAACTATTTTGTTTGGGACATTTTGAATTGGGCCCCTCCCAAGGATACTGTCTTGTTCAAATGAGCCATTGGATTCTATTGGGTATATAACTGTCTGGGTATATAACTGTTTGTGTTAATCTCATGGGCGCGCCTCAACTTTCTAGGTCATTTCTATTTTATCCTTTCACTTTCAAAGTTCTCATTTTACTTTTATATTTTAAATTTATCTTATTTAAACTCTTTTACGAGAATTTATGTTAAAATCAAACAGAAAAAAAAAGTTTAAGTGTGATTATATTATTTTTATTTGTTTATTTTTAACATAAAATTAAATAAAAAAACCATGTGACTGTTTTATTATCTTTTTTTAATATGTTTTTAACAAAAATTATGATAAAAAGGATTAAGTGGGAAGAATTCAAAGTTTAGAGGTCAAAGTCAAAGTTTTTAAAGTTTGAGTAGCAACTGTAAATAACCCTAAACTGTGATAATAATCCTAACTGTTTTGTTTGGAGAAAATTGTTGAACTTACCCTTAGAGTGCATGAGTCTAGATTTTTACTTCTTACTCTTGATTAATACCCTTTTGACTAATATAGTTATTTAACTAAAATGGATATTATTCAAGAATAATGGGTAAAAATTAAGACTCATACATTTTAAAGGGTATTTGTCTCCTTTAGTAAATTTATGGGGTGATTTAGAGGAATAAATTTTTAAAGTTGGTATCTAAATACTTTTGTGAAAAAATTTGAGCATAACTAAAATTTAAAGTGGTATGCATCAATAGTTAGATTTCATAAGCCAAATTGAATTTTACACAAACTTATTGTGAGAAAGCTGGGACCCTTATCATTCTTAAGGGTAGAATTTTCCTCCAGTTCAGCTTTGTTCAGATCAATCGGAGCAATAAATCAAGTTTAAATTCGTGTTTGATAAGCATGCAGTCTAATTTATATTCTCCATTTAAATTTGGGTAAATTATCAAGTTAAAACTTTTATGGTGTCGGGATTGTAAATCGAATGCTATAAATAGGAGAATGGAGAAGGAAATATAGAGGACAACATTTAACATACTAAACGATCGAAAAAACAGAAAACGTGATTGATGAATCGTGACAATCAGTTGTGTGCCTGGATGTTGGTCCTGCGTATAAATGTGGGGAAGCTTAATGCCATGGATCTATAGGAATCGTGACATAATGATAATAATCACACATCCAACAAAAACGATAGAATATTGTCAACATATTTCAGAAAAAACACAAACTATGACAACATAAATCAACATTAAAATTAAAATTAAAATTTGAGAAAATAAATATTAATGGAAATGTTGGCGATGAAGATCTAACTCTTTTTCAGTTTTCATTTTTTTTTCAACTTATGCACGATGTCCCTTAAAAAAAGGGGACTT
>NW_010367279.1:0-3078 GCF_000414095.1 Morus notabilis | reverse complement strand
TGTCTTTCATTTACATACAGAACCATCTTCTTATTCAAAGCAAAAAAAAAATAAAGTGATTGCTTTTCAGTCAAAAAGGAACAAAAGGAGAGGTAGTCTTTTACACGTTATTGAACAAAAGATAATTTTCATTTTTTTTTATTTAGCCTTTCATCATTGGCATTTTTTTGTTTTAGTCCTTTGAATTTTTTTTTTTTTCTTTTTGCAGGAAACGAAGACACCTTTCTATAAGTGATCACCAATTTTTTGTTTCGGGCTACACTTTGTAAGTCAGACCCAAAATTGTAACAATATTTTAAACTGCACTACTATAGTCAGATTCATCACATATATACATATCTACACACATGTATATATTTTTTTTGGGCTGCATCATAACGATCAGACCTTTTTATTTTAGAGGTTCTAATTCTTGCAACCTCACGATTTCATAGAGTTCTAAGACTTACAACTCTATTTTGATTTTTTTTAGAGGTTATAAATCTTACAACCTCATGATTTTGTAGAGTTCTAAAATTTGCAACTCTATTTTAATTTTTTTGGAGGTTCTAAATTTTGCAACCCCATAATTTTGTAGAGTTCTAAAACCTACGACTCTATTTTGATTTTTTTAGAGGTTCTAAAACTTGCAACCTTATAATTTTTCTTGACTGTGTTCAAAAGTTTGCAGCTTGTATGTCTTAAAACATGAATCTGACCAGCAACGGCTTATGAACTTTTAGTCTTGAGATGGTACTTTGGTATAGAAGAAGGCTTGAGAGAAAATGTGTAGACAATTTAGTGTACAAAACATCATAATGAGATGAAAGTAGATGAGTAAAGGACAAATTTGTCTACCTCTTTTTTTCTGACAATTCTCTCTTCACGCACTATCTCACACCTTCTCTCACTACTTGCAATACACTCACTTTCTCTGCACAAAATTTTGCAACGTGGGAAATAATGGTCTGCCCTCCCATGCCTATATACAAATGTCTGAAGCAAACCCACTACTTTTTTTCCTTTATTTATTTTTTAAATTAGTCAATCATTTTTTTAATCATCCACTTTTATTCCGATTGTCTATTTTTCACAATATTAAAATATGATTGGCTTCTTTTATCTCTCAAAGATTACCCCCACTCATGTATAGCAGTTTTGTAGACTTCCCCACGTTATTTTTCACCAAACTCCCCATTAACACATTTTACTCTTTGTCCACACACCCACTTCTTCTAGGGAGTTATTTAACCTCCCACGTGACAAATTTTTTCTATTGTATTTTTTTTTTTTTTTTTGCTTTAACAACCTTTCTAAGTGCATGGCTACACTCTATTACTTAAAAAAGACCTTTTACCATTGGATTTATGTGATGATCCTTACTTCTGGTCATCATTACTACGTTTATACTTAACTTTGGCGTAAAATAGATACTAATATACTTTGGCGGAATAAAACTTCGATCGGTATTCCATAGTAATTCTCGAATATTTAAAATACTTTTCCAAAAACATTTTCAACTTCTTAATATTAAATAAGCCGTAGATAAAATTCTTTTAAAACTTTAAAATTATTTTCCTTAAACGTGATCATATATTTAACCTATCATTTACATACCATTATCATTTATTTGTCATTAACATAATAGCATTTTGGATACATTAACATACTTTGTGACTTAAGGTTGCTATGTATAGCCTCGTTGTCTCGTACACTTTACTTTCATTACATAACATATTTACATCCATAAATATGATTTACATTAAACACTTAGCAATGTTTTCCAAACACGTGGTGCATCTATTATCCACTTGTCCACACTTCACCGGTTCATCCTTTTCTGGACGCCCATCTACAGGTTTCAGGGAGTCAGTGCCTTACCCGAGCTTCCTAGAACACGAACAAACATAATGAGCTTTCACTCAACAAGTAACAGCATACCACAACAAGTGCAATCAGTAATGCATACCCATCTATGCATTCATGTCATACATCCTAACACATTTTCTAAACATCTAAAGGATTTATCATATTATGTCATCTTATTCTTTCATACTTGTTTCTTTTATATCGTCTTATGCTTTATTTTCTTTCGTTTCATACTTCTTTACAACTTTCATTCTTGTGTCGTTCATTTTCATAACTTTTACTTCTTATAGGCCTCGTTCTTGTTGCACCGTTGCGCGCATAACTAATGAGGAGTGGGGTAGCGAACCAAAACCAACTCACCCACGGTTTTCGTAACCTCCCTTGTGAAGGGCAGTACAAACAATTTTATTAATTTTTTGTCATTTATCATCTTTACTTCATTCATCATCTTATGTCATCTTTGCTTATCATGATAATAATTTTAATCTTAGTATTCTATTTTTATGTATTACTATCAATTTCATCTTAAATTTGACTTTATTAAAAAGTTTGACTATTGTTGACTTTGACTTCATCTTTGACTTTTGACTTTTTCACAGATTAAAATTCTACTCATACTTTAAGTCCATAAGCACATTCATCACAATAAATAATGCTCAAGAAAAAACATCTTTCATATATTAACATATTTAAACTTATACTATGCACAATTTTATGCAACGCAGAGAAATAAGCTTATTCGTGTTCTAGACAAAAAGAATTGTTGGTACTTACAATAGTTCCGCTAAGGTCACGACTTTTGAGTCACCAAAGGCATTGCTGCTTTGATTGCCTACTAATCCTATCATATAAATTCTCGATCGTTAGATTTACAATCTAAGACCAGTTATTACAATATAATTTGACTCGAATTCGTGGTTCCATAAATGTTATTTTCTTGAAATGTGCATGTCGTGTCTAAAATTCTTAAAAAGAACAATGATTTTCATGTTTGGTATCCGGACTGAAACATCTCCTATATCACCAATGTGCACCAAACCCGTGCATATTTGGCCTAAAATCACCATTTTTAACTTGTTTTAGAAATCAACCTGAAACTATGTTCATTTTTGGGAAAAGGCTATTTCACAAAAGTTGTTCAGAATGAAATTTCCTTCAATTTTGATGTTAGTTTCTTTTTAAAATTAAGCTTCTATCTTGGTCCTTTAGTCAAAACAAAGTCAGGTACAA
>NW_010367278.1:0-2271 GCF_000414095.1 Morus notabilis | reverse complement strand
TAGGACTCATTCATCTTAAAATGATGGCATGTTCTTATTGGTTGGACACAATTTAAGACAATAATTTTAGACATGGATCTCAGTCTTGAAAAAAGTCTACACTTTTAAATTGTCGTTTAAACTTTTAATCATAAAAATTTTAAAATTTGTTCCGCACATATTATCGTGTTGAAATTACTTAAATAGTTTATTATTTATTAGATAATTATGAATTTATTTATACAAATATTTAAGTAAGGTAAAGATGTAAAAATAATGTTATTGAAATACATCTTAAAATATAAGATTACCAGAAAAATGAGGAAAAAATTTATAATAATAAATGAAAAGTAAAAGATTAAAAGAAAAAATAAAATAAAGCAAACAAAATAAAAAAAAAAGAACGGAAAAGAAACACATAGCTACACGAAAAGTAAAGATGAAGAGTCATTAACACTTTTCATACAAGCAATTGATGCTGACCACCTGTGTTTTATCAAAATTTCAAAACCATTCCCTTAATCAAAACTAATCATGTCAATACCCTCTATTAAACTTTATTAAATTTTCATGAGAAATATTAAAAATACTCCTTTTACCTTTTTTTATTAAAAAACTATTTTAATAAGGTAAAACAGAAAAAATATATTAGTAAAATACATCTTAAAATATAAGTTAACAAAAAAAAAATTTAAATGAAGGAAGAAATGTCATAAGATGATAAGTGGAAAAAAAATTAAAAGAAAAAATAAAATAAAAACTGCGTAGGAGCTTTAAGCGAAGAGAACAATAGAAAGAAAAAAACTAATAAACAAAAAAGTAAAACAGTGCGAAAAAGTAAACAAAAAACTAAAAGAAAAGGAGAGGTGGGAGAGGTGCTATGTGGCGAAAAAAGAAGAGGTGATCAAAACCCATTTTGCCTATTTTATGTATGTAAAGATTATTTTTTTTAAATACACGTAAAAAATTAAGGAGTTTCTGGTAGGATTAGAAAAATAAATTATTAATAGTTTTTTATTTTTAGTTGTTAGATCTATATTAAAAATTATTTATTATGTACACTTTTTTATTTTAATATGATTTTAACCAGATTTAACAGTCCTAAAAAATTAATGGCCCTTGGAAGGCTCCAATGGAGAAAGTCCTAAAAAATTAAACTATAAGAAATTACTTTCAAAAGAGTAAAGTGGAATAAAAATCAGTGATTTGAACTAAAAATAATTTCAGAAACTATTTGTTCTATATACTTTTTATCTAATGAAATTTTGACCAGATCCAATAGTTTGAAAAAATTAATGGTCTTACTGACAAGAAGGCCCTATTGGTGAAAGTCTCAAAAAATTAAATTGTAGGAAGTTACTTATGTTGGAGTAAAGTTGAAAAAAACATATTTTTAAAATACACACGTAAATAAAAAATTCATAAAATGAAAAACCAAACATTTAAAAGTCTCTGGTAACGGCACCAAAAACATATTGCTTGTATTTGTGCTTGTAAATGCACAAGTCGCCTCAAGTAATAAAATGTAAATAAAAGTGTCGATCCCACGAGGAATGTACTTAATTTTTGGGAGAGGTAATCTATACATATGATTTGGATAGCACAATTTAGGTTTTTATAGTTTGGGTGGCCTACAATACCTTCGTAGTCATTCGGAGAAGTAGAGCTTAATGAGTGTTCAAATTACTCGGTTTTTAATAGGGATATTGGAATTGGGTTTTAAGCATATTATCCAATTTGACGCTCGAAAGAGGTAATTGGGTTAATTAAGAGTTCTTGAATAATAAATTAGGAAATTCACTTAGTAATAATAATCTTAAAACTGATGAATTTCATTTTAATGAAAATTAAATACATTCTCCTTGGGATTGACACTTTTATTCACACTTTATTACTTGAGGCGGCTCGTGCACTTACGTGTACAAATGCACGCAATAAGTTTTTGGCGCCGTTGCCGGGGAGTCAGGTGAGGCACAACGCAATTGGTCAGACAAGTTGGAACCGATTCTCAATTTTAATTCCCTTGATATTTTTGACCCATCCCAACTTTATCTTTTCAATTCGGCTTATTTTTCTTTGTACTTTTGACCCCATTTCATTTCAAACTTTTCACTTAAGCTCCTCTGTCACAAAGTTAAATACAAATGAGACATTAATTATTTTGAAAGGAAAACTAAAATAGAAATTACTAAAACTAAACTAAATAAACTAAAATAAATTCAATAAAAATCTAAAGTAAAATAAAACTAATAAAATGAAATAAAAACAAATAAAATAAAATAAAATAAAATG
>NW_010367277.1:0-802 GCF_000414095.1 Morus notabilis | reverse complement strand
AAAGATTTCTGTATGGAACCAAACACAATAATGTATTATTCCTAGGAATTATATTACCCTCCATCACATTCCTAAAAATATGATTCCTTATGATTACCCCATACCAAACGCCCCCTAAAAGGTTGGTCATGTTTGTCAGTCTCAAAAGGTTAGAGCCTCATCTATTATTTTCATCCCGTATTTCTTGTCAAACAATCAAAAAGCATTATAGTGAACGTAAAGAATACTAATCACTAACTACTTTGCAGGCTGCTAACGCTATTTGTTCTCCTTAGTAAAGTCTTGAGTTCGTGTTAGTAACAATAAATGGATATATATTTTGACTTCTCGAAATTATCTAAATACGACACCCTCTAGCATCAAAACTAGCATACGCGGATATGTAAGCTTTTTTCTTTTCAGTGATATCTATGGACCTTCTATACTTTGTAATTTCATGAATAATTTGTTGTATAGTACACAATGAATTTGCTGGGGTTGACTTTGATCACAGATGTTGTTTGAGAAAAGTGCTCTCTAACCTTATTAAAGGACAAAGCCACATGGACAAGAAGAAGGTGATAAAAATTTTGGATTGGGCTCCTCCGATTAATTTGAGGTCTTTCTTAGGACTTGCTAACAATTATCATCAAGTTTATCATTAGTTATTTCAAGAAAATCAATCCCTTGACAGATTTAATCAAGAAAGAACCATCTCTTCCCCTAACCGGAAGCTTTAGGACATTAGGTGGCGTTTGATTCATGGATTCAAACCATGTGATTAGAATTATTTTCAATTTACGTGTATTTTTTGTGAGAGAAA
>NW_010367276.1:0-953 GCF_000414095.1 Morus notabilis | reverse complement strand
AGATCACGAAGAGAGCATCGATCTAACAGCTGATGGACCCCATTACGACGCCAAAAGTTGTCGTCGTTCCCGTGCCATTCATAGACACCAAGAGAGCTTCTTTAATCTAACGGTTGATGGGCCCCGTTACGACACCAACATTTGTCGCCCTTCCCAGGGCGGTTGTAGAGCGCGAAGAGAGCTTTGATCTATCTGCTGATGGGCCCCGTTTCGACATCAAACATTGTCGCCATCCTAGTGGCGTTGGTAGAGCGTGAAGAGAGCTTCGATATAACCTCTGCTGGGCCGGCCCCGTTACGAGACAAAAAGTTGTCGCTAAATTCGCAGTGGTAGGGCGCGAAGAGAGCTTCGATATAACGTCTGAAGGGCCGGCCCCGTTACGACACCAAAGGTTGTCCCCGATCCCGTGGCAGTTGTAGAGCATGAAGAGAGCTTCGATATGACGGATGATGGGCCTCGTTATGACACCAAAAGATGTCACCGTTCCCATGGCGGTGGTACAGCGCGAACAGAGATTAGATCTATCAGTTGATTGGCGCCGTTACAGACCAAAAGTTTTGAGCGTTCCTTTGGCCATTGTAGATTGCGAAGAGAGCTTCGATCTAACGGCTGATGGGCCCTGTTACGACACCAAAATTTGTCGCCCTTCCCGGGGCGGTTGTAGAGCGCGAAGAGAGCTTCGATCTAACGGCTGATGGGCCCTGTTACGACACCAAAATTTGTCGCCCTTCCCGGGGCGGTTGTAGAGCGCGAAGAGAGCTTCGATCTAACGGCTGATGGGCCCTGTTACGACACCAAAATTTGTCGCCCTTCCCGGGGCGGTTGTAGAGCGCGAAGAGAGCTTCGATCTAACGGCTAATAGGGCCCGTTACGACACAAAAATTTGTCACGGTTTCATGGCGCATGCAGAGGGCGAAGAGAGCTTTGATCTGACGGATTGTGGGCCTCGTTAC
>NW_010367275.1:0-786 GCF_000414095.1 Morus notabilis | reverse complement strand
TTCTAATGTCCTTATTCGCTCCCTTTTGCAGTAAGAGCTTCACCATGTGGTCATCCTCGAGGGCGGCCGCAACATGCAATGGTGTGTCTCTGTCGAGCGCGTCCCGACTGTCCGCCCTTGCCCCACTGGCCAACAAAAGCCTCGCACAATCCCTTTTCCTATCCTCAACTGCTAGGTGTAGAGCAGTATAGCCATCTTTTGTCAATGCATCAACATTTGCTCCTTTCAGTATAAGAAGCCTCAACACCTCCACATGACCGTTTCGGGCCGCCAGATGAATTGGCCCGAAAGAAGAATTCTCAGATCGTTCGCAGAAGGCCTTTCGGGCCAACAAAAGCTCAACAATCAAGGCCTCTCCGGCCTCAGAAGCAGCCTCCATCGCAGCCAGATCGACTCTGGGCCTCCAAATCAGGCCCAAACTCAAGAATTAACTGGACAATATCAGGCTGGCCCTGAACGATAGCCAAATGAAGCAAACTCTAACCATCCGAGTCCACCGAGTCAGCAGCCTCCCAACTAGGGTCACTCCTCTCAAGAACTTCTCTAACTTCTTCCATCAAACCACCCGTCACGAGTCGTGCCAGGATCAGTGACCCGACAAAGATGATCTTAATCCCACTGTCGGTGAAAAGCTGCTTTTTCTTGGTGGTGAACCAGTCGGATGGAACGGCGTCGTAAGTGGTGGAGTAGTCTTTGGTGGCTGCACCAGGCAGGACGACGCTGTGCAAGAGGAAAGTGTCGTTGGAGTGGGGGAAGGAGTCGGGTAGAGTCGAACCAGGTGGAAGG
>NW_010367274.1:0-849 GCF_000414095.1 Morus notabilis | reverse complement strand
ATAGAAATAAAACTAACTAACAAAATGTGTGATAAAGTATGTCTACTTTGTCATTATACATTTCAACAACTTTATATGCAATTTACCAAACACTTAAATTTCTGTTTCTGGTACTTACAACACTTTTGTAAATATATTTACTAAACACTTATATGCTTCTGGTCACAATAACTTATTACTAAGAGCACGACAATTACAAAAATTTTCAACAGCACAGCAATGCAAAACTGCCCTATATGTACTTTATAAAGAAGAATAGAAAAGAGTGCTCTATAGCATTTTGGAAGTCCAAAACATGCGGTTTTGATTTTTTTATACCTTTTTTTTCTATTCTTTCTTTTCTTTCCTTTCTTTCTATTGCATTACTTTTTTCCCCTTTTTTTGGCTCTATTTGTTTACTATAGTTTGCTACTCTAAAACCGCCAAATTTTTTTTTCTTTCATCTTTTATTGTGTTTTACATATACTATTCATTTTTTAACTCCACTTATCTACCATTGTATTCTACAAATAATATTTTACCTTTTTTTCTTTTTTCTTCTTCTTTTTTGGTGCTTTATTTTTTCTTTTATTTCTTTTTGCATTCATTATCCACTTTACTATAGTCTCTTACCCTAACACTCCCCGATGTTTTTTATTTCTTTCATTTTCTCTACATTTGAACTATATCACTCTCTTATAAATTTGTTAAGTTTAAAGAACATAAGAACATAGGAACAAATCCGAAAGAAGATTGAGTTATGTGATCCTAACTACGATACCTCGACATTCAAAAATAAGAAAAAAAAAAAAAAAAACACAAAGCTACGCTACATTGAGACCCTAAATCAAAATTAAACCTACAACAAGA
>NW_010367273.1:0-538 GCF_000414095.1 Morus notabilis | reverse complement strand
TGTGTGGATAACAACAAACGGGAAGCCAAAAAATGGTACCATACTTTGGTAGCAGGCTGGAGTTCATGCCTATTGCATGTGTAACTGCCCTTTGCAGATAACAACCACTGAGCCCCTGGGATAGCAATGGTTTTCAAAACTTCCTCGAGTTGCTCCTCTGTTGCATCAGTAATCAATTACTCATCGTCTTGGTTTGGTATACCAAGAACACCGTTGATGTAGTTGGAGGTAAATGTGATATCAATCTCCCGTACAAAAACCGTGTTTTGCCCCTGGTTTTGTAGGTTAGCATAAAATTCTTTTACCAGGGGCACAATAGGGTCAATTGGGTGACGGCAGAAAATCTGCCAACCCCTCGAGATTATCACATCAGAAATAAATCCTGGCTGGCCTAAGGTAGGGCTATCATGCAGTAAAAAACCTTTTTCTTTTACTAAATTGCGAGCCCGGATGTTTTCTTTGTACCTTTTTTCTGCCGCATTATCAACAAATTTGCGAATTGCTGAGACTTGCCTGGTCGATGAAGAAGGATCTGCTG
>NW_010367272.1:0-1270 GCF_000414095.1 Morus notabilis | reverse complement strand
CCTTCGAGACACTGCCAGATCTCCCCTGCTCAGCACAAGCCAAGACTTCTTCTACAAGACTCCAGTAATTTCCTGGTTCTATTCTATCCCCCCCCGATTATCTATTTATACTCACTCTCATATACAACTCTCATCATTCCTCCTTATAACCAATAACACTAACACAGCCTTTTAAGCTATTCGCCCCTCTTACCTTTCCTAACATACACTTGTTTAAGCAAGGGCTTATTAGGCATATCAAATTACCAATGAGACTTATATTGCCCTTATACCTAAGAAGATCAATTCATGCAAAATTAGTGATTTTAGACCAATAAGTCTAGTCACTAGCTTGTACAAGATCATTTCTAAGGTCTTAGCTTCCCGATTAAAAGGCGTGACGGAAAGTACAATTTCGCAAGCACAAGGGGCATTCGTGGCTAATAGGCAAATGTTGGATGTTGCTCTCATCGCTAATGAGGTGGTGGAGGATTATAGGGCGGGAGGCAAGGAAGGGGTGGTATTCAAAATAGACTTTGAGAAGGCTTATGATCATGTAGAGTGGGATTTTTTGGATTTTGTCCTAGAAAAGAAGGGCTTCGGCCACAAATGGAGAGAGTGGATTAAAGGTTGCTTGGAGTCAGTATCTTTTTTGGTGATCATCAATGGCAAGCTGTTGTGTGATTTTTATGCACGTGTCGCAGACAAGTAATAAAGTGTACAGAGTACGGATATCGTCCCACAGAGAATGATTCACCAAGTGTACATGCAGAAATCAACTAGTTTACCCGTTTTAAAATGATAAAAACTGATTGTTCAGAAATTACCCAATTGTTTTAAATGCAGAAATGTAAAATGAAATGTGAGAAAAGATTAACCAGAAGATCGAGAATGCTAAAATGGAGTGTGTGTAGTGATGTAAATCAGCTAGACCTACTAATTTCTCCTTAGTTGCAAGTCTGATAGAAAATGCTGCAAGAATGTTATAGCATAAATGTTCTGTTAACAGAAACTCATTTATTGTGCATAAGATTCTCCCGAAGTTATTATGTCTAAAGATTCCTCAACCATTTTTAGCATATTCCTATGTGAATCTAGTTTTAGAATGCAAATTAAGCTCGGATTTCTATATGTTATACAAGATGAACCATATATTCCTATATCATTCACAAATCAATAAACTCAAACAAGAATATTGAACTTGCATCACCTATGTTAGATCCAACTAAAATTCACCTTTCCAGTATTAATCCTGTAGAAAAGGGTATCGACCCTTATGTAAAGTAAGGAA
>NW_010367271.1:0-1097 GCF_000414095.1 Morus notabilis | reverse complement strand
GGTGAGAACGACGAAAGTCCGGTGTATCCCTCACTGATTTTATGATTTTTCTTGTTTCTTTCGGATTTTGTTTCTCTTTCTCGCTCAGTTTTCTCTTTCTCTTTCTAGGTGCTCTCAAACTTTCGTCTAGTTATAAGTTTCTCTCTCTATTGGTGCGAATGACTTATTTCAGAGGGTTTGCTCTTCTAATTTTCCCTCTCTCAGTCGCGTCTCTTCACTTTCCTTCTTGAAGTGATAACAGTGTCAGTAATTTTAATGGGGAAGTGACACCCAACAGTGCAATCATGATCTTCCTCACTCCTCCAAAGGACTTCAACAGTCTTGACAGAGACGTTTACTAACGATTTATCTTCGAATTTTGTATTCAGGAATTCACGTATTATGGAGATTTTCAAAGAATCTCTAACACTAAACGTGTTTCAATATTATGATTTAGATTATAGTTTGTGGTTTGTTATAGTATTTTTTCTTATAAAAAATACACGTAAATTAAAAATAATTCTGAATCGTGATTCTGAATTCATCAACTAAACGTCCTCTAGACTATTCTCACAGTGGATCTCTGGCAGATCTTCGACAGCTTTGACAAGCGCATATGAAATCATGTGGATTGCTCGTGCGGACTATCTCGCTACGCTGCATAGCTCATACGACCAACGGGGTTAATGTTGAGACCTGAATTCGTACAAGGCCCACTAAGGGACCAGGTTCAATCATTTGCGTCCTGTGACGTCATTAGGCTCGTTTTGTGGACCCAAGCCATACTCAAGAAACTTCCATGGGTTGTGGTTTGGAGGGTCATAAGTGATCGTATAGGCCCATTTTTCCTTAATTTTACCCAATTTAAAACTCGCTTGGGGGGTTTTTTCAGAATTAGTCAAATTAAGTGTGAATAGGTGATGGATGATTCAACCCAAGAAAGCCTTCCTCTTATGTTGGGAAGCCCAAAATTCTTTATTTTAGCCCTTGAAAGGCCTAAAACCAAGCCTGATCCTTTAGAAATTTTCTCCAACTCAAAGGCCTGAGAAATCCATTAGTTTTGACTCATTCTGAAGCTTTTCTCGTAATCAGACATGCCTCTCGAAGCATTCCCCATG
>NW_010367270.1:0-2431 GCF_000414095.1 Morus notabilis | reverse complement strand
TCATCCTTAGTTCCTTACACTTTGGTAGCTTTCTATATAAATTCCTCTTAGTCCTAGTAGCATTTTGAACTTCCTCACTCCACAACCAGGTTTCCTTTCTTGGAGGGCCTTTACCTCTAGATACTCCTAGTACTTCCTTTGCCACTCTTCGAATGCAACTCGCAATGGTGTCCCACATAGTATTTGCATCACCTTCGCATGACCAAGCAGGCTCCTTTAACAACTTCTCCTTAAAAGTCAATTTCTTTATTCACTTTAAGTGCCACCAACGAGTTCGTAGGAGGTGATTTATCTTAGCCCTTCTATGGTAAAGCCTAATGTTCACATCTAGGGTTACTAATCTATGTTGGGTAGTTAACGTTTATCCAGGAATTACTTTACAATCCTTACAGAGAGAACAATCTCTGTACCTTATGAGAAAATAATCTATTTGGCTCGAGTTCTTCCAATTCTTAAAAGTGATTAAATGTGAATCTCTTTTCTTAAAGAATGTGTTGGTTATAACAAAGTCGTGTCTTAATGCAAATTTCAAAATAGATTTCCTTTCTTCGTTCTGAGCCCCAAAACCAAAACCACCATGAATCCTCTCAAAGTTTTCTCTATCCTTACCAACATGTCCAATTCAAATCTCATCCAATAAAAATGCTACCCTCATTACTTATACTACGCATTAAGTCATTCATATCTTCCCAGATTTTGGTTTTAGTTTCCTCATCCAATCTTACTTGTGGAGCATAAGTACTAATTACATAAATGAATTTCTCCCTTAACACTAATTTGATCATAATAATTATATCACATAATCGCTTAATCTCAACCACTTCATCCTTCAAAGTTTTGTCCATTAGAATGCTAACTCTATTGCGATTCCTTTCCCAACCTGTGTACCATAACTTATGTCCTAGGTTTCCAATCTCTTTTGCCTTCTCTCCCGTCCATTTGGTTTCTTGTAGACATAAGATGTTAATTCTTCTTCTCAGCATAACATCTATTAACTTCATAGATTTACTGGTTAAAGAACCTACATTCCAACTGCCTAGACTAATTTTTCTACCATGGGCTATCTTTGCCCCCTTGCATATTTTTCACCATATCTAGGGCCCGACATGGCGCATGGGCTAGCTTCTCCCCCCGCACATGTTCATGAATGTGCGAGGACATCCCTTGCCTATTTAACACTATACCCGGGGCCCGGTATAGCGTGTCACATGTAGGAAACGGCCTAACAGAGTCTGTAAATGAGAAATTCATGTAGAGTGACATATTTTTACGCTGACTGTCAACTTACCGCAACCTTCCTCATTTACTCGGGCTTAGGACCGACTATACGAATCACCGTATAGGCAGAGTTGATTTTTGTAACGTCCCAAAAAATCAAGAACTATGCTTTCTGGTTTCCCTCGTCATTATTGAAGTCTCTTATCTGAATTCATGGAAAAGTTGATATCAAAAGTATATTGTCGCAAGTCTTGCTTCCAACTGTACACAACCTCAATCGGAAAAAAGTATCAAGGATTGATTAAATTTTCATGTTGGTTATGTTGCAAAATGACAAAATAATCTTACTCTTACCACCGCACTCGGTGGCCTAACGGTAAAGGACAACCGTGGTAAAGTGGCCGTTAAAACAAATGTGAAGACTTATTCCTTGAATTTAGTATTCAATTAACTTCTGACCTCTAGGGTTAGGGTCCGCCTTTAAGACTTTTAGTGAACATTTTAAATTAGCGCATGAGACTGAGATAATACCTTGGATAACATGTAAGGAGCATGTTAACTAGGGGTGGCAATTTGTGTTAGCAGGTCGTGTTCGTGTCGTGTTGAACCCCTCAGTTGACACGAATAGGTCTGACACGAACACGACCCGTTTATTAATCATGTCAAAATTCTAAACCCAAACACGACCTATTTATTAGCGGGTTGACACGACACGACACGATTAACCCGTTTATTAAATAAGTCGTAAACGTGTCGTGTCAACCCGTTAATTACCTGTCAATACGTTTACGAAACAGGTCGTGTCAACCCGTTAATTACCTGTCAACACGTTTATGACCTGATTACTATCAACACGTTTGAACCTATTTCATAACCTATTTCTGAAAATGTTTCTCAACCTGTTTAACATGATGTAGAGACATTACATAATCTAAGTTCAAAATTAAAACAAACACATTAGAGTCTCTAACAAATTAAAAAACAAACACATAAAAGTCTCACAATTTAGAAAACAAACATACATGATTAATAATTAAATATTTAAATAATTTGCTGCAGTGGGGGGACTCCAAGTGCATCATTACGTTTAGGAGAAGTTGATCCCTGTAAGAAAGGCTTCTCTTCTTTCAATGAAAAGTTGAAGATATCTTGTGTAAGATTTTTCACCTCTTCATTGAAATCTACACAAAAACAAATATATATAGATACAAGT
>NW_010367269.1:0-468 GCF_000414095.1 Morus notabilis | reverse complement strand
TAATCCCAAGGAAAATAAAGTCGTGGTTTCAACGAATGCAACATTCCTATAAGAAAGTTACATGAACGACTTTAAGCCTCGTAGCAAAATGGTGCTTGAGTAAATGTCGAGTGACTTGGTCATACCGACTGTTCCTTTGGAAACCAATCCAATCAGAGTAAAAGAGGAAACCCAACAACAACCTAAGAGGCTTCGGCGTAGTGGGAGGATCAGACATGAACCTGAGAGATTCATGGCTAATGGGGAAACCTTTTTGGCAGAATCTCTGGAACATGACAGAGATCCTTATACTTACAAAGAAGATATGGAGGATGTTGATGCAAACCTATGGACAGAAGCCATGAAAGCTGAGATGAAATCTATGGATTTTAATCTAGTCTGGGAACTTGTAGAACTTCCCGATGGGATTAAACCCATTAGGTGTAAATGGGTCTACAAGAGAAAGAGAAATGAAGAAGGAAAGGTCGA
>NW_010367268.1:0-588 GCF_000414095.1 Morus notabilis | reverse complement strand
AGCTGGATCTTGGATTCCTCTGTGACCGGCCAACAATGTCCTTCAACTTTCAGCTCTCACGTCTCTGTATTTTCCTTCTAGGCTGAATATTACTTGATTTTCTGGTTTCTTCAGCTTTCCTCCGAAGCTTTTTCCTCTCTGAATAATGCCTTTTTGTGTTTTCTGGTGTCTTCGTACTCTCCTGTGTGCTATCGCTTCTCTGTGAAACAACAACTGTCTTCTTTTTATATTAATGCCTAATTCTCTCTCTTCCTCTTTTTCTCCCCCTGGCGGCTGCCAACTTGTCCTGAGGGAAACATTCCCTTCTAGGCCAACACAAGGGCTGAGGTGTCACTGCTGATGTGCACAGTGGACCCAATTGACACCTCCTCAGCCAGCTCACACAGATTCTTTTCTGTCTGCTTTGTCTAGCTAGTGCGCTGACATCAATCAGCTGCTAGCTAATCCCAGAATGTCACCCAGAATGCTGCAGTATTTTAGCCCAGCAATTTCCTGCAAGGAACTCACATAGAATCATCCAGTTTTTCACCTATTTTACATCCAAATTACCAGCTTTCATTTTAAGAGGTGCAGCAATACGGAATTAGG
>NW_010367267.1:0-1957 GCF_000414095.1 Morus notabilis | reverse complement strand
GTTTGTCTAATAATGTCGTGGTTGATTTCACCATTTGGATGTGTTCTTGTTTCTTTTATTTTTTTTAGCAACGAACTCATAATCTTCTTCCCTATTTTCGGTTTTATTTTTGTGCAATATTCAATTACTTATTTCTCATATCAATTTCGTTACAATATCTCATGCATAAGTGTTTATGGTCATTTGAAGGGAAAAAGGAAAAAAATTTATTCTGAATTCTGGATTAAACTGTTTATTTTATATGGACTATTTTGCTTCTCAAGATTTTATTTCATCTCCTTGTTGTTTATGCTTTTGGACTGTTAAAAGAGGTATGAAGTCATAGACTAAAATTAGTTTTCACCAACCCGAGTAACCCGAGCCTACCCGAGGTCACCCGAAAGGTTGCGAGTTTGTAGACTTAAGAGAGTATTGCGGTCCAAACTTTTCTCAACCCGCACTGATCGGGTCGGCTCAATTTTTCGGCTCAACCCGACCCTACCCGGCCGATTAACACCCCTAGTTAACATAACGCTAACCATTTTGTTTTTTATCTTTAGATTTCACACTACCCAATCTTGCACTACATATATATATATATCAGCATATTTTTATATATATGTATAAATTCACACTAAAATTTTTTGTTAAATTATATTATAGAAGCATATTTCATAACCAATTGTTCTTTTCTATTTGATCTTGCCGACCGTCATCTCATAAAAAACGTTGCTTATTGAACTCGAGTCTTTTTTTTGTTGTTTTTAGCCTTTATGTTTGTCTAATAATGTCACGGTTGATTTCACCATTTGGGTGTGTTCATGGTTGTTTTAATTTTTTAGCAATGGACTCATAATCTTCTTTCCTATTTTTGGTTTTATTTTTGTGCAATATTCAATTACCTATTTCTCATATCAATTTCGTTACAATATCTCATGCATGAGTGTTTATGGTCATTTGAAGGGAAAAAGAAAAAAAAATTTTAAGCAAGTTATTTGTAATCTTATTGGTCAGTTTGTTTTGGCTGGTAAAAGTTATAACTAAAAAAAGACTTTATATGTGAAAAATTTGAGGCGATGTTTAGTAGTTGTTTTTTCTATTGTTTGTTTTGTTTTATGTTGTTTTTTGTTTTTATTTTTGTTTTTGTTTTTATTTTTTTGTGTCTAAATTCTTTGTTTAGTATCTAATATAGCTCTCCATCTTACTCTCTGCTAAGGATAAGGTGAACCCCCTATGGCATGATTCAAGAGATGTTTTTTCGGTAATTTCTTTTTTACAATCCTGTTCACCAATGGGGAAACACCTTGAGAAACAAATTTTCCTTTTTTCTTTTCTTTCTTTTTTGTTTTTTTTTTCTGTTTTTTTCGTTTTTTTTTTTTTTTGAAAAGAGGTATGAGAAACGAAATTGATATGTCTAGAGACGACTTCTATTGTAAGTAGCTAGAGGACAATTACGTAAAAGAAAACGATAGGAGATATGCCTACTCTCTTAATTGAGCTTGTGCGACTATTTGTCTCTTAATCAAATAAATATAGGCCCTTCAACTTGAATTTAAACCCTGATGAACAGTAATAGGCTTATGTTAAACAATATCTAATTTATAACTTGGCTATATATATATATTTATAATAAAGGTTGTTTACGTTATTTTTACACATAAAAATAAAGAAAAAAAAAACCTTAATGACGTTGATATGTTTGTGGTTTTACGTGATTCCTCTTTTTTTTTTTGTCAGCTTCTTCTTCTTCTTTTTCAATCAATATGTTGATCTCCTTCCAACAATTTCTTATTTTTGTTAGTTTCCGCACCAAAAAAAAAAAGCCACTAGAAATTGTTGAAAAAAGATAAATGTCTTTAATTTTCATTAAAAAAAACACGGCGTTGATATTTTTGTCGGTTTTCGTGATTCCTCCTTTTTCTCATTTAGCTTCTTCTTAAACAATTTCTAATTTATAACTTGGCTATATATATATATA
>NW_010367266.1:618-814 GCF_000414095.1 Morus notabilis | reverse complement strand
GATCGAAGCTCTCTTCGCAATCTATAATGGCCAAAGGAACGCTCAATACCTTTATTGTGTAACGGCGCCCATCAACCGATAGATCTACTCTCTTATTGCGCTCTACAACCACCACGGGAACGGCGACATCTTTTGGTGTCGTAACGGGGCCCATCATCCGTCATATCGAAGCTCTCTTCGTGCTCTACAACTGCCA
>NW_010367266.1:0-222 GCF_000414095.1 Morus notabilis | reverse complement strand
GGCCACAACGTTTGGTGTCGAAACGGGGCCCATCAGCCGTTAGATCGAAGTTATCTTCGCGCTCTACAACCGCCCCGGGAAGGCCGACAATTATTGGTGTCGTAACGGGGCCCATCAACCGTTAGATTAAAGAAGCTCTCTTCGTGATCCACGAATGGCGCGGAAACGACTACGACTTTTGGTGTTGTAATGGGGCCGATCAGCTGTTAGATCGATGCTCTC
>NW_010367265.1:0-1744 GCF_000414095.1 Morus notabilis | reverse complement strand
AAAGGAAGGAAAAGGAAGAAAAAGGAAAAAGAAAAAGAAAAAGACAGGTGTCACAATAATTAAAAGACATTCCAAAAAATGTGTCGACACACATTTTGGGGTGAAAATGTAAATACTTAAATATTTAAATTCTTTGGAATTATTTAAATTTACACGTCAAAAACATTTAATAAACAATAATTAATTAATTAAGCCAGATTAGGCACACTAATAAATCTTAATTACCTTAATTAATCCCGTTTAATTTCTCGAGGTGTTACAAGGTTGCCATCATTGCACGATTATACAACTTTGGAGTAACCGTCAAAATTCTCCAAACTTGACCTATAAATACTCCCTTCCACCAACACTTCAACACACCATTCTTACATTATTAACACTCAAATTTTTCATCTTCTTTAGCCAAAACTTTAAAACTCTGCCCAGATCTTGAGTATTCATCTTCAAAAAAGCCTTTAAACGGAACATACGAAGTTCCTCCTGGGGCAACTTGTGCCCTTTTGTAGCACATTTATAGAAGTGTTGAAAAGCTATAAAACTTTGTCTGTTGCCACTTGCTCTTGGAGAGACCTGCATCCTTCCATAGTAAGTATTTTCTATTCTTGGAGCGATCTGCGTTCCTCCGAGATAAGTACTTATTAACATTTCAAAAATACTCAAAACTTGATCTCAGAGTGACCCGCATTCCTCTAAAGTATGAACTCACTAGTTCCTCCAAATAGCCTTATCCACATATTTGAGTCACATCTTCATCAACTGTTTGATTACTCCTCCCATTATACTTCGCTAATGTGCTTCCAATGACTTCATTTATTGTCACGACCCCAAGGATAGGACCGTGATTATTTTAAAATTTAACTTAATTAAATTGGAATGTTTAACTAAATCACAAAATAATTACATAAATATCAATATAATTTGCTCCGGACACTTTCTTTCACAAATAATATTTAAAACGGTCCATTAAGTCCAAGAAAAATAGTACAACTCAGGGACAATGTCGACCAATACAGTTTGCATACAGAAATACAGTACATCTCAGAATTTAAAACCGTAAATCTGAAACAAACGTACCGCTTCGAATCTCGCATCTTCAATCCATTGGCATCCACTTGTCACGCTGTAAATCTAAACTGCTAACTCTGGAGGAAGGGTTTAAAACATTGAAAACATAATAAAAGTGAGCGGAAGGCTCAGTAGGATATAATTTTATAAAACATTTTAAATAAAGGTACTCACGATCTGAAGACATACACCTAGAACCGATCATCCTTTTTAGAAAAGGAAATACTCACATAGTAGAAAATATATGTATAATGAAAGTGTGCAGCTCAATATACCACTGAACAAGGAGCGGTAAAATGTCTGTCTAGTGAAAAGTGCAGAGCCATAATTCCACTGAGCAAGAAGTGGATCCGTACGGGTTTCGGGACCTGCCCCCAAGGATGCGATTCCCACATCCCGATGTTTGAGGCCACCATGCGTTGTATCATTCCTTAAAGTATTTCATTTTAAGAAATGATACTCTTTAAAATCTCATTTCCAAAATCATTGGAAAACTTAATAGCATTCTCATGCTATTCCTTTGAAATCATTTTCTTTAAACATGTTTTGTTCTAAAACATTTTCATTGGCCAAAATCATTTAAAGTGAGGCTAACAAGGATATGGAAAATAATATCCTACCTCTCGGATGTCAAACTTGGGCTAGCCTTCAGTTCTCCTAGCCTCCGCTTTCCTTAAAG
>NW_010367264.1:0-780 GCF_000414095.1 Morus notabilis | reverse complement strand
GAGAGAGAGTGCCAAGTGGGAATGTGGAAAACGAAGAAAAGACTTGTTCAATGAATGTGTGCATAATTCCTTAGATACAGTTGTGTGACTGGTGGCAGAATATATATAATAATAAGTAGATGCTTTTCTCTTGGTTTTATATTCTCAAAAGATTCTCTACACAGATGATGAGGTAAGTCTAGTTTTTCACCGAAGTTCAATAAAAAAAATGTAATTTTGCCAACTACCACCACAGCACAAGGTCCAAATTACTGCCACCTTGCAATGAAGATTCCTACTTGTCAACCAAAACCAAAAGGATATTAATGTGCCTCACACATACGAATAAAAGTAAATTTGTCTTTTGATAGAGAAGCGACATCTCAACTAGATTTGTAATTCATACAAAACTTATCACATATCAACCTCTAACAAATATACTACTAATAAAAAAAAGATTACAAAAAGTAAATTATTACGAATTAAAAATAAATTATTTACTTTAAAAAGGAAAAAGAAAACCTCAAAGGTAGACTAGAAGCTGAGTTAAAAGCACTTTCAAAACAATGCTAAATTGATATTTCAATGTTAAATTTTTACATTTGAGTAAAAAAATCACTCTCTAATACAATATTATTATTTATACTAAATTTAGCAAATGATGTACTTGTTGGTAAATTTACCACAAGAAATAACAAATGTCAAATTTTACATTTGATTGTTATTGATAATATATTAAAATTTTCATTTATACATCACAACACTGTTTGGTTACTTTTATAAGTTTCAAAGCTATTAAAT
>NW_010367263.1:619-780 GCF_000414095.1 Morus notabilis | reverse complement strand
TTTTCATGAGTTCGTGAACAACTTTGTTATGAACAAGAAAAAGTTCAACTTCACTGAACTCATGAATGACCTGCAAAATTTCGAATCCACCAACAAGAGAAGGGGAGGAGAAGCAAATGTTGTTGTTGCAGGAGGCTCTGGTAAAAGCAAAAGAAAGGACC
>NW_010367263.1:0-553 GCF_000414095.1 Morus notabilis | reverse complement strand
TGTTTCCACTGCAATGGCGAAGGGCACTGGAAGAGAAACTGTCACAAGTATCTCGAGGAGCTGAAAAAGAAAAGGGAACAAGGTAAATCAGATTTACTAGTCCTTGAAACATGTTTAGTAGAGGGTGATACCTCAGCCTGGATAATTGATTCAGGAGCGACTAATCATGTTTGTTTTTCTTTGCAGAGTCTTAGTTCTTACACCGAGCTAGCCGATGGGGATTACACGATGAAAGTGGGCAATGGCGCAAGAGTTTCGGCAAAAGCAGTGGGAGAAGTTAGACTTCGTTTTAGGGAAAATAAATTTTTAGTTTTGAACAATGTTTATTTTATTCCAGACATTCGTAGAAATTTGATTTCTGTGGCTAAGTTATTTGAACAATTATTTAAAGTTTATTTTGATAATGAATTTGTTCATATTTCTCGAAATGGTTTAAATATTTGTTCTAGACGTCTGGATGATGGTTTCTATTGTATAAAGCTAATACCTAACTCACTGCTTAATACTAAAATGTTCAGAGTTGCCGAACCAAAGAATAAAAAGTAAAAGATTT
>NW_010367262.1:0-17946 GCF_000414095.1 Morus notabilis | reverse complement strand
AATTCACTAGCATGGATAAAGGAACTAAGCAAAGACCTCTTTTCTTCAATTCTGTGCAGTCACTTTCTTTCCCATGATTATAAACCAATAATTGCTCGTCCCTTCGTTCATCTCTTCGGCTAGAAGAAGCATTTCCTAATTTGTTCTACAAACACAAAAAGTCCCAAAAAACACACGACTCTTGTCAAATAATAATAATAATAATAATATTAACAATAAAAGCCTAATTTGTTCATAATATGTACATATTGTACAAATTATTGATAGGAAAGTAACTCTATATATATATATATATACAGTGTTTTACCTCAAACGTGTTTGACATAACATAATCTTTCTCTTTTGGCTTATCCCCCAACTGGCTGACCAAGTTAAGAAGCTATTGAAAGATGACACTTTTTGTGAGACTATGTATATACAAATTTCCAAAGTACAAAAGCAAAAAAATATCATAAGTTGACAAAAATCATAAAACAAAAGAACAAAAATAAAAAATATATTGTCATGAAGTGTACTAGCTAGCTATATATAGAGAGAGAGAAACTATATAGGACTGACCTTGGGACTATTTAGAGGAGAACTAGCAGTATCCTCCAAGGCAACATCAAGCAAAACACCTTTGGTTTTTCTCTTCTTGAAACTCAATCCATTGCAACTTCTGTTGATGTTCATACTTAACCTTATATCAAAATTCTCTTCATTATCTGCAAAATTTTTCGCATTAATCGCCGAAGAACCAGCATCGGAGATTAGAGAACTCTCGTTGTAATCCGACGAGATCGGAGAACTACTGTACTCGTTATTATTTTGAAGCAAGAAATCTTCCAAGTACATGGTCCAACTGCTCTCTTCTGGGCACTGATCAGTTGTTCTAATTTTTTCGGAAGAATTAATCATAGGATTTTTGTTCATGGAATTGGTGGAATTTTCCATCTGGGAAAAAGGCATTGAGATGAATAAGAAGAATGAGTAGAATATTATATATATATATGTATATGTATATATGTATAGTTGAAGCAAGTTTTAATGGTTTTGAAGCATTCCTTGATGAAGGAAAAATATTGGGGTTGGAGAAGAGAGAAGGCAATGGAGTTTTAGAGGTTATGGGGCTAATATATACTTGAAAAGATTTTGGTGAGAGAGAGAGAGAGAGAGAGAGAGAGAGAGAGAGAGAGAGATTGACCTTTAGAGAGATTGATCTTTGAGAGGTGCAAGATGACATGAGCACCAACAGAACACAGGTTTGCCAATAGTTTTTCTTGGGACGCACTTACTTTTCCCATTAAGAGATGAGTTGAATGAGTCATTTAGTCGTTGATCACTACAAAGAGTATTTTTGGACCAATAATTATTTTGACATTCTGTTTATTATCTCGGGAGAAATACACACACACACACACATAATATAGAGACACACACACAAATATCCTTATTTCTCGTCTTCATCTACATGCCATATCGACAATATGTTAGTTAGGTTGATGCCCATCTTTATTATAACAAAAACTGATTGATAATATAGACGAGAAAAAGAGCATGCAATAATGATATTTTTGGTTCCCATGTTGATTTGGAACTTCTACTTTTTTGTAATAAGTAGAGAGCTTTGAAAACATGGGAAACATTCACACAACCACTTATCAATATTGTATGCATATATACTATAGTTGTAAAACATGTATGTATATATATATATATATATATATATATTCTATTGACTTCAATCCGGAAACAAACATAAAATAGAAGTTGAAGATTATTTTTCAAAACAAATATGGCTTATGACTTTTGCCTTTAATTTTGTTCCCCGGCAGCTAAGAATTTGTTTAAAGCTTTCTTTAGTTTTGGTTGACGCTTTAATTCAATAATTTGTAATTACACACGTCATGTAAGATAGTTCTACAAATTTTGTTTTGTTTTTTAAATGGCAAAATATTGGCTAATTATATACACCTCATCATCGGATTAGATTCCACCTCTTAACAAAATTTCTTGCAAAGGGTCATCTAATATTTGATTTGTAATTCAGATATAACCACAAATCCTACAAATAGGACAAAAGCTACTTTTTATTTAAGTTATAGATACTATGCAACAATACCATTACATATGAGCTATATGCTTAATGCCAATAGTTTTTTTTTCTTTTTCTTTTTTTATAAAGATAATTATATCTTAAAATAAAAAAAATACAAACATTAATACTGTAATAAATGACCTATCAATACAAACAGAACTTGATCTCGATAAGTGTCCGGTTCTACCTTATAGTGAAAACATGGGAGGGGAAGAAAACGTGCATGGAGTTAATATACTAAGATCAAGAAGTCTCAAGAAAATTAATAGATATTATCTTTCGCCCATCAATTATCATTTGATCAATACTTGATCATCTAATGAAAACCAGCAAGAAACTAACATATAAGCAATATTCTTTTTATAGCTCCCCCAAGTGAGAGAGTAATATCCTTTCTGTAAATATGGGACAAATAGTGAGGAGTCATATCCATCTATTGTCCTTGCACCAAAGTCCAGAACGTTATCTTTTTCTTTTTCTTTTTTTTTTTGGTACTTTTCTTTTTCAACAATATTTGAGTAGAAAATTTGACAGAAGACGAGGCTGCTATAGTGGGTGCAATTCTAGTAAAGATTAATTTCATAAATGTTTTTTAAATTTTATATCATGTTTTGACATGCCACCTAAACTTTAAAAAAGATTTAATATTTCACATTTTCAAGTATGTACCCTAATTTAAAATGCCTATTACATTTATAAAATTAATAAATTGATGACATAACACTATTTATGTTTTTATAAATGAACCCTAAAATATTGATTTTAAGTCAACTTATCCTTAAATTATTGATTTTGTGTCAACTTGTCCCCTAACTTTTTAGAAAATCAGGAATAAGTTGACACAAAATCAATAATTCAGAAGCATTTATGCAAAACATTAATTTAGGAGGTGTTTGAACCATTTTTCATACTTTAGATGGTGAAATGAACCATTTTCAAAATTTAATGGGCATATTGAAACAATGTACAAAATTCAGAGGCATTTATGAAATTAATCATTCTAATAATTGGGTGCGTTAGTAATCTAAGATATCAATTTTTTCCTCTCACAATTTATTTGAAAAAAAAAAATTAAATGTCACTTCTGAAGTCTTCTATTAATCTGTATGTCTCTTTTACCCTTTTATTTTAAGCCCTTGAACATTAAATTCCCATCTATCTGAACCAATCCTATGTATGTGTTTATATCATGTATATACATACATATTTGTATATAATTAATACATGTACAAATGTGCAGCATACCATTTCTCACTCATTAACATACTGTTATTGACTTTTCATCTCTCTAATGACATTCTCAGTTTGAAGATTTTGCATAGATTTTGTTGCACTAAACAAATCATATAATATAAATATATATATAAACAAACTAACAATAGAAGGCTATATATTCCTAACATGTTTGCCAACAAAAATGTGGGTGCGCTTATTATATGGCCAGGTGCCTTGTGGGATAGCTTAACATATTTAGTTTAATTTTACCTTCAATCATATATAGCAAGAAAATTTAGGAGTTTAGAAGTGATGGATCTCTTTTCAACAATATCTAATTGTAATATCTAAACTAGAATGGTGCTAACTAATTAAATCATGGTCATTAATTATGTTTTACAAAAATTTATATTAATTAACCTTTTTTACTTTAATTTTCAAGTCTATTAAATGAGATGACACAATATTATTTGTTAAAACATAATTTTGAACATAAAAATTGAGATAATCTGATTTCATGTTGAAGGTAAATAATTAGTGGGTTTCTTATTTCAAAAAAAAAAGAAAAAAAATTAATTAGTGGGTTCCAAATTAACATGACTCCTCTACTCTAAATAACCTTTTTTTTTTTTTTTCCTAATCTCCTCTAGACATACTTTTTATTATTTCTAGATTTCGTAATGTTGCTTTGTGTTTTCCTTTTCAAACACGTATCAGATAATGGGTTTTGGCCACAGTTAGAGGAATGTGGCTTTCTTATAACTACACAATCATGATTATAACTAGAGCACATGGCATCCATGCACGTGTGCCCTATCCATTGCTTTGCACATGCTAGTGCACATGTTACAGTTTTGGATATGCACACAAATTATAATTGACGGTTTTTTTTTTTTCTTGAGACGTTCTTTTGTAGACCGATTTATTGATAGTATTAGTTTCTGACCGTTAAATTTAATTAAAATTACATTTAATTAAAAAAGTATACAAAATAAAAAATTATTTGACGAATTAAAATAAAAAATTACTTATTTTAATACTATCATAGAAACTCTATTTTTTCACTTTAATATTTCTTGTTTGACTTGATACCGGACACACACACTTTTACAAGTATATGCAAGTATATAAGGCCAGTAAGAGAAATGATAGTTTCTTTAAGGGAGAAAAAAAAAAAGAAAGAAAGAAAACGTTAGTTGCCTTGAGGATAAAGTATATGGCTACAACATGTAGGAGTTTTCATGTCGGTCACGAAAGGACGTCAAAAGCTTTAAAAACCGACATAAAATACATCCAAATAAATATATAAACATCTTTATTTGGAAACAATGCTCCGTTTGTAGGAGAAAAGGCAACTAGTATCCAGTCAGCTAGAACATACGTTGAAGGTTTAACGTTTTTTTTTTTTTTAATTAGTGTCAAGTTATGTTAGATAAGTCAAAATCACATTAGATTAAAAAAATAAACAGAATAGACAGTTTATAATACAGATCAGACTATTGACATTAGAGAACTACTAATAATTCACTTTTCTAATTATAGTAGAGAAGTTTTTTTTATTTTTTATTTTTTCCTTTTTGTCCTCAGTTTGAAGATTTCAAAATCATTGGAGCCGAGTTCATGGGAGTTATTGCAGCAGTTTTATATGGTAAACAGTTTCGTTGGGACTTTTTTTTTTTTTTTTATAATTATTTGAATGCAATTTAAGTTATAATGCACTCTTTCTTTTTTGCTTTTTAGCTAGAAGGTTATTAATTTATAAACATATTTGAAGTATTTTTCTAAGGCTCTATTCGAATGGATATACTTCTTGTTCTTGTTTTAGTTTTTAGGGTTTTGCATTCTTTATTGGTTTTTTTTTTCTTGTTTTTTTATTCTTTTCTTAATTTGAAAAATTATTTTAGCATGAGTAAGCGAGCAAAAAACCACATCAAATAAGAATTATACACTAAGGATGCTTTTAGTAAAAAGAAAAAAATAAGGACGCTTTAATAATTATTTAATATATTATTACATGTTTTTAAAAATTAAACCACCAAACGCAATTTCAGTTTTTTTTGAAACTGAAATCAATCTTTGAATAAAACTACCAAACGCATTTTCAGAAATGATTCCAAAATGAAAATAAAAACGTTTTTGTTTTCATTTTCATACAAAAAACAAAAACGTTTTGGAAACAATTCCAAACGCACCCAATGCTCCATTTGTAGGAGAAAAGGCAACTAGTATCCAGTCAGCTAGAACATACGTTGAAGGTTTGACGGTTTTTTTTTTTTTTTTAATTAGTGTCAGGTTATGTTAGATAAAGTCAAAATCATATCAGATTAAAAAAATAAACAGAATACACAGTTTATAATACAGATCAGACTATTGACATTAGAGAACTACTAATAATTCACTTTTTCTAATTATAGTAGAGAAGTTTTATTTTTTTATTTTTTTATTTTTTCCTTTTTGTCCTCAGTTTGAAGATTTCAAAATCATTGGAGCCGAGTTCATGGGAGTTATTGCAGCAGTTTTATATGCTAAACAGTTTTGTTGGGACTTTTTTTTTTTTTTTTTATTTGAATGCAATTTAAGTTATAATGCACTCTTTCTTTTTTGCTTTTTAGCTTGAAGGTTATTAATTTATAAGTACATATTTGAAGTATTTTTCTAAGGCTCTATTCGAATGGATATACTTCTTGTTCTTGTTTTAGTTTTTTGGGTTTTGCATTCTTTATTGGTTTTTTTTTTGTTTTGTTTATTCTTTTCTTAATTTGAAAAATTATTTTAGCATGAGTAAGCGAGCAAAAAACCACATCAAATAAGAATTATACACTAAGGATGCTTTTAGTAAAAAGAAAAAAATAAGGACGCTTTTAAAAGAAAGAAATTATGTTAATAGGAGCAAAACAAAAAAAAAGTATTTTAAAAAGCACGTTGTAGTGACTTAATTGTAGAGTAGTGCATCAAATAAGAATTACATAATAGAGTTGCTTTTAGTAAAAAGAAAAAAAAAAAAAAAGGTAAGGATGCATTTAAAAGAAATTATGTTAATCGGAGCAAAGCAAAAAAAAAAGTATTTCAGAAAACACGTTGTTGTGACTTAACTGTAGAGTAACTTTTGGCAAAAAAGAACAAAAAAAGGATTTATTTGAATGAAATTATGTTAAAGGAGCAAAGCAAAAAAATAAAGTATTTAAAAAAAACACATTGTAGTGATATAACTGTAGAGTAGTAAAGTAGTTTTTAAAAAAAAAAAAAAAAAAAAAAAAACATAAACAAAAAAAAAAATAAAGAAAAAAGTAGGAAATAACATATTTATGAGCGAGAATTAAAATTAAAATAGTGTATACTTTCGTATTTTCATCTAGTTAAATGTATATCTTTAGATTAAATTTAACATAGCCAGTGATTGAGGAAGCTCTCAAGGCAATATATCCTAACTTTAACACCGCTTTCACAATCAAAGAGAGAGCTTAGCGAGGCATATCATCTAAAGTACGACATCCATGTTAATATTCAATTTCTTGACAAGCCCTCTTACTAGGTATAAACACTCAATCTTGATATTAAAATGTCCAAAATATTCTTAAGGGAGCATTTGGTACGCAGTACCAATAGAAATCATATTTTTAGGAAAGTTATAGGGGTAATATGATTCTTAGGAATAATATATTACCGTGTTTAGTTTCATACAAGAATTTTGTCTCAAATTCTTATGAATAATATATTACTGTGTTTAATTGTGCATTAAAGAGAACATATTTTTTTTAAATGAATTACAATTAACACTAATATTTTTTAAATATTTGACACCACATATACCATAATTACCAGTCTGGCTTCAACTATTTAATTAGTTTTATTATGAGCATGCAAAGGCTGATACATTATTAACTACATATCCTGCTTAGGCTTTCGGCTTAATTCGGAATAGTGGCCACCCATTAGCTGCAAAATTTCCTCCCACAAATTTTCTGATGAAGAATCTGAGAAACCGCCATTTATCAAATTTGAGCTGCAAGCAGCCACATACCAGTAATCGGATTCTTTGCGTAACCAACAAAGAATCTGAAATCCTGAGGCTTAAGAACACCCTTCTTTACTAGTTCTGCAGCTTCATCAAGACTGTTTGTTCCTCGCACCGAAGCAGAGGCCAGGGATCACCTCTTCAAACCCAGGAAGCTTTGATCTTCCCAGGCCTGTTTTTAGCAGAAACATGCTTGCCTCCAGAGGCCCACCAAAATGCAAAAAACAATCAGAAAATGTGGTTGCGAGATCTATATTAGTGGGTTTCATGTGTTTTATCTTCTTGTGCGGTGGCCGGTTGATGACAACGCTGAAAGGCCCTTCTTGTGGACGCCTGGTTCCGGATCTGAGAAGAAGGACAATAGTTCTAATAAGAAAGGGAAAATTAAAAAAAAAACAAAACAAAAGTCTAATAATTGAAAAACTAAAAACTTTAAAATTAAGTTCAGAGTTTTTTAAGCTTTTTGTTCTTTTATTTTAACTCTCTAAATTTAAGGATAGTTTGGGCATTTTGAGGTTAAATTCAAGAAAAGATATGTGTTTGTGTATTATTAACATAAAGGTATATATCTAATGAGATATGAAACGTATATTTTTTTAATAAAGCTATAATATAAAATACAAAAAGATAATATCCGTGGATCACCAGTAAAACAATAAGGATATATAGATGAGTAACCAATACATTACATTTGAACATGGTGCACATGAGTCTTTAATTTATTGGTTGAGTAGACCCAGTTGATGAACAATATTTTGCCCATCTCAGGTACAATAATTGTGACCAATGTACATGTATGATTTTTCTGAACATGGAAACAAAATGTGTCCTAAATGCATAATATAATCCAGTATTGCTCACGACCTTAGCCGAATTGTTTGGTTTCTGGGAAAGTAGTATTTATATTTGAAAATCACTTTGACTCTTGATTATTATGACATCTACATTTCCCTCTTAAACTGTTGCTTCACTGTATTAGTATAATTTTCAAAGTAAGAAAACTAAGATGCACCAAAAAAGAAAAAAATTGATCGACCATAGTTAGGAATCAAATGTTAATTAGTTTTGGTGTCTTGATGATGCAATATGTGAAGTATTTTGTGAATACATTTTTTTGAATGGGACAATTAAACTAATCTCAATATATATGTGTGTTTTTAATGGTCACTTTAATATTTATTTATCAGAGGGTATCATTGTTTTAATCGTAAGATATTGATTTCATAATGATAATAAATTTAGTAGTTCACCAAAAAAAGTTATGACAATTAATGGTTGAAAAATGACACTTTAATGAAAACTAAAAATCCAGGTGTATACCGGAGATAATCAATAAATAATTAGTTATGACAGCCTTCAATCCAAATAAACTAATAAATGGAAGAGAGAAATACTACTAAAAAATGTTTATTCTCCCAAAATAGATTATACATGTTGGGAAAACTTGTTAACCGACCGGTTGCCTAATATATAGTACATAAACATGTAAGAATACGTCATTATGATCTCATAATTAATTAACACATTTGTTTATGAATTATGATCAGCATTGGTATCAACAAATAAGTGCGGGGAATGTCAGAGAGAGACGCTACTGATTCAGTCGTAAACATACTTTTGTCTTGACCAAGTTTAGGTTGCACTTAGAACATTACATGCCGAAAGGCATAAATCCTTATCATCAGTTAGTGGCACATATTGCAAAGTTACATATGAAGTATTTTAGGCAAATATGACTTCTGTGGTATCGTTATTCAATTCTAGGGCTTTTGTAGACAAATTTGAACATATCATATTTTAGGAGTAAAAAAGACAATTTACACAAGACAACCATATATAATTAATCACTGATAACTAGAGTTTATCAATGATAAGCTAGTGTTAATCGATCGCTGATAAACTAAAATTTATCGCCGTTACAAGCTGATAAGTAGAGTTTATCAATGATAAACTATTGATAAAAGAGGAAGGGAAAGTTTATCAATGACAAGTTAGTGTTTATCGATCGCTGATAAACTGAAATTTATCGCCGATACAAGCTGATAAGTAGAGTTTATCAATGACAAACTACTGATAGAAGAAGGGAGGGAGGGAGGGAGGGAGTAGGCGTGAACTTCTTCAGACTCGATTGTGATGGCGAGGGACGACAACTTTGCCGAAGAGAAGAGAGAAGAAAGAGACAAGAGGTGGAGACTTTGACAGGGAGACCTCCCTTTGGTGTGATTGGTCATATCATATAAGGAAGAGGAGAGCTTTTACTTCCAAAATTAAATGGGAAACTGTATCTTAAATTAGATTTAAAATAAAGTAATGACTAACTTTCTATTGTTTTGTCTTCAAGTTAAAGCAAAGAGGTCTTCCGAGTGATCTATAAATAGGAGACAATAGAAAATTAGATAACACAATTTTGCTCTCTATTTCATATAGGTAGCCGATTTTCAAAGAGAGAAAAAGAGATGAAAAGTTCTTCCAATCCTCAATTCCATCACATACATGCATTGATAGTGGTGGTATACAAATTAGCGAGTGATCAAATCCGGATAGTTATATATTAGAGCCCACAGTCTAAGTCTTGCAGATTTCAAGAACTAGACAAGGAAGATTTTGGTTTTTTAAGAAGGCTTAGAGCTTGGATTGTTCGTGGTCAAAGAATTCAAGTTATATGCCTAATCGATTGCTAGGTATCTAGTTTTATAAATTAATATGATTAATTTGTTGTTGTTGTGTAAATTAATATATTCTATATAGTATTTCAAAAATTTTATGAAAATTTTTACTATACCTAATCCGCACATACACGCTTCCGCATCTAAAATCGTTTCGGAAACCAACAATCGAAACGATATTTTGAATTAAAATCATATATTTTTTAGTATTTTGGTGTAACAATATTTTGAACATTAATCTTAAAAATAGAAATGAAAATAACTATAAATATGTGTACTAAAGTATGTATGGTTTAGTCATTATACATCTCCACAACAATTTTATACATAATTTATCAAATACTTAAATTTCTGCTCATGATATTCACAACAGCTTATTTACCAAACACCTACATGTTTTCTATCACAACAAATTCTAACTAACATCACAACAACATAAAAATTTTTTAACAGCGTAACAATGTTAAACTGACCCTTTAAAAGTGGTATTAGGTCAAATTAACTAACAAGCTCTGCAGATTAGAATGTATTAATTTAATAAAGGATTCTCTAGCACAAGATATAACACGCACAAAAAAATATTGTAACAATTGGGATTCTGAACCATAAGATTTTTAAGTTCTGTAAAATTGTCATATTTTTCATAATTTTATATGTTTTAACATAATTTAAAGAATTTTTCAAAATGTGCTTTTTAGTAGGAAATCTCTCTTTTGAGTCCTTTTGTGGTAGGGCTTCCTACTGATATATCTCTTTTATAATTATTGAATTTGGTTAAAATTCACATCATAATAAAGAACGTTTGAAAACAGAGATCTACCATGATGATTGGTATAGCTCATAAGTTTGAATAGAAAAGTATGAATAAATTTAAATTTTATGAGAAAAAACACTATACCAAAAGAGTTTGAATAGTAATTGAAATCTAATAAACAAATATATATCCCTTTTTTTCAATAATTCTCGTTTGGGATATATATTCAAGTCAATAATTTTTAATTTATTAATGATAATCTTTTGTTGGAGAGAAAATTTTTAAATTCCAATTTTTTATAAGATAAAAAACACAATAACAAAACTCAAATAACGAATTCAAATATATCCTTTAACTTTAAACAAGAGGGTTTTTAAGTGTTCCTGTTTCCAATCCCATCAAAAAGGGTTAACATCATTCTAATGTGGACTGTCCAGTTAAAGTTCTGCAGAATAATCTTCAGTTTATGAATCCCATGCGTTGGTCAAAATATGTCCATCCTCGGCCATGCCCATAAGTGTGAGTGGTGCAAATCAAAGACTATAACTTGTCAATGAAAGTGGACAATCAACAAGAAATGGACCAAACCGACTTTTTCTCCTTTTCTCTATTTTTTGACAAGTTGCTGAGCGACACATTTAGATGTATGTATGCATCCTACCACATATGAGAAATATATAAAACCTTTAAAGTTTGTTAGGAGCTGGAATATATATATATATATATATATGTATATATATATACACACTTATCCCATATAGGAATATATCAACTACGAACACAGAATTAATTATTTTTTAAATTTTATCAATATCAAGAGCAATGAGCAAGACATGCACCAAAGTTGATTAAGTATGGCATCTATACTCTTGATAACAAAATTTAGATTTCTTAATTCAAAAGACATTCATTCAAAAAAAAAAAAAAAAAAAAAAAGGCTCCATATAGAAAAGAAAGATACTCTTCAATGTCAATGAATGCATGATTTTTTTTTTTTTTTTGCTTTTCTTTTTTAAAGTTGACCATGCAAAGAAAGGTGTTTATAAATACATATGTCTGTGTTGTTGGTTCCTGAAATGATTTCAAATGTAAAAGCGTGTATTTAATGGACCGTGTACAATAAAAAATTTCATAAAATTATGAGATACCCTATAGATTACATTAATTTATGCACGAATGAATTAATCAAATTAATTAATGCATGAATGAATTAATCAAATTAATTTATTTACTCAGCGAACAATTATGACGATAATTTGAGTTCTTTGACCACGAACGTTCCCCACTCTAAGCTAGTTTAGAACACCCAAATCTTCCTGATCGTAAAATGTTAGAATCTACGAAGACGTGTGTGTAGGCATACCTGAAACAAAATAGGATTAGCAAATAAATACTCAAGTTTTCCACGAACACCTACACATGCATGACGTGGAATTTTAGGAGAAAATTTTTTCTTTCCTCACTCTATAATATTCGGCCACCTATGCTAGAGAGAGCCAAAATTGTGCTCTCTAATTTTCTATAATTTCTTATTTATAGAGTAGTAGTTAAACTCCCAGAAGAAGTCTAATCTTTATCTCCAAGATAAAGCTTGATAATTTTCTCCCACTTCTACTTTGTTTTTTGAAATAAAATCCCTCTCTCACTTATCTATAATGGCTGCCACCACAGGGAGATTCCTCCTTGTGGTAGGTGCATACAGTATGAACAGGGAAGGGTAAATTTCTGCATTTATCCTATAGTCCAATTTTGACTCAAATTCAAATTCCAATTTAATTCAAACTTAAATCAATTCAAATTTCAAATTGGACAACTTATCAAATAAGTCAATTGGATAACTTGGAGAGCAAACAACTGAATCCCAGAGGGATTCACGCTGTATAGGCGTATACACCATGTGGACACCTCTACATATGTGTTTCAAAATAATTCATAATTTTTACCAACTGATAAGTAATCATAATATGGCATGCTTCGTACTAACTCCTAACATGTTTCATAGAGGAGTGTAATATACTCAAATATTCATAAACTTTTATATTAAATATTCATGTTATTAGTTGACTATTACTTTGACTTTCATTACTCATATTCAAACGTATGAGAATCATAATCTTAACGTACCATAAACATAGTTATAAGATATCATAAATAATAATCTTAACATACCATAATTATAATCATAAGTTTTAATCTTACCTTACCATAGCCATAATCATGTCACATCATACATCACAATCTTAATCAATTGCTTACCATAACTGAAGCCTTCTTAAGTAATAATGTATTCTTATAAGCACAATTGTACATAAGATTTAAACAAGAATAACACGTTGATAGTAGCTAAAATCTAAAACACATAAATACCCCTAATAATCTAGAGTACTCATATTTGCCTTCTTATTAGAGGTTCACAACATGCCAAGAAGATATTAGAAAACAATACAATCACAATATTAATCACATGTTCTCATTTAACATGATCATTATTATATCTAACTAAGAGACATACATACTTTAAATCAACATAGTCTTATCATGTTATAGTCCTACCATGTCGTATCATACTCTCATATTCATAACATAACCTCATATCATACACTATCATGAACTAATCATTCTATAATAACGCGTAGTACAATATTATTATGTCATAATAATGTGCATAACTTATCACATACTTAATGGACTAGTATCCTAACGTGCACATCCTGTGGGACTGCCTTATGTTGGCTGATACTCAATTTGTATGGCTATCCTGGGCTCCAGGCCAATGGGTCTAAGGAATCGTACACACAGACCTCACGTACCATTTAAAAAATCAAACTCGGCTTCTAGGAGTGTACCACTTGTTATATGTGGCTTGCCTATCACACTAGAGTCACAATCCATTGGTATTCACATAAGCGGTAACGTGGGTATTCATGGGGTGTTATCCATTCTTGCCTGGCCGAGACTCATTGAATTCAACACCGTGACTAAATCACATATCCAAAGATCACTAGAGTCGCCGCATCTATAACCTAGTACTATAGAGCATAAAGTCCATCTAATTACTAAAATATCCCTAAATCCTGAACAATGGGTTGATGACATGCAAATTTCCGTTTTAAAACTTAACGAAAGGAGTATTTTTCTAAACATTTCATATTTCATGGGGGAACATATATTACGTTTTAAAGTTCAGGAGAAAGTGTTACAGGAGTCATAGTTCAGGAAAATTTTTTGTAATTAATCCAGTATTTAGAAGAAGTACTCCACACGGCTTTCAATTATTGGCTAAAGTTTCACTCCCCTCTAAACACTTTTGCCTCTAAAGCCCGCAATTTCATATATGGCCTGATCAACAAAAGATAAACGCGTACTTATCCTAGTAACCAAAGATTTTCTCTTTACTTGCCAAAAAGCCCCACCAATCAGAGTGAAGAAAACAACAATGTTGGATGCCACATGGGCATCCAGTGTGGTTTTCACCTGGCAGTGGATTCTCACTTATCTGTTGGTATCTCATCTCTCAATGTACACGTGACAACTTAGGCTCCGGTTAGTCACTAAACGAGTCACCATAACTTCCTAGACAAGTCTATACGACTAATCGACCAATCAGCTTCACTGGTTGATCTCACGAGTTGATACTCAGTCTTAGGCACCAAGAAATAAGAAAACATCTTTTAAACGTTCCTAAAATTAGAATTGGAAATCGAATCATTCAGAAAATGAAAGGAATCAGCTAGTCAAGCTAGAAAAATTAAGGAGAAAAGAGGTCAATGGTTGACTTAGACTGCAAGCAACATGCCCATTGAGCGTATTTGATTGCCTTATATATAAGAAAATTAAATCTTCAACAACCGCACAATAAGGAGGCTGAATCACAGAGCAAAAAAAAAGAGGCAAAATTAACTCGTAATGGGCTATTAACCACATTTGACCGGTCAACAAGAAGGTGAATCTGTAAAGGGAGGTCAAATATCACCCAAAAAGGAATTAAGATCATGCATTGAAGGCCAAATTGACCAAGGAAATGGGAAACAATTGTGGAGCCTGATAAGCTATATATACAAGTCATTCAGACATCCTTAGGGACATGCTCATCATTATCTCATGCACACTTAAGTATGTTGAAAATAAACACACTTATTTAGTGTTTAAGACATGCCATAAGTGAAAGGATCGTGAGTACCTGCATGGCTGTTAAACTGTAAAACACTTGCTGTGGAGTGGGCTTGAGAGTAGTGGAGCTCTCCTCTCCAATAGCCTCTTTCAACACATGCTCACATACCTCACAATCCCTCATCTCCGTAACACACACATAGCCCCCTTAACGCTTTTATAAAGCATTTCACTTAATTTACTTAATGGGCTACCTTTATTGTGGGCTTAACAAATTATGATACAGAGGTTCTTTGACCTAATGGGCTGACCAAATTACTTATGAGCTAAGAGGGGAATCCATGGGCATCAAGCTAGTAAATAAAATGAATGTCTATCTCATTATGACCCGATATTTACATGCATTTATTAATTCATATTAATATAGTTGTCCATGAGATGCTTTAATTTATAGTAGAGTGAATTATTATGATTATGGAAGTCCACATAAAATTATTCCAACAAAGCACTCACGCTCACTCTTAGCATATTTTTCCTCAGAGCTCGATAGAGGACGTAGCTCTCTTTAACGAGCGAACAACTATAAATTGTTGTGTCTCTTTTACTGCTTTTGTTTATTTTCTCACTTACTAACGCTCTCATTCTCGCATCATATCAATCTCTCTAATTAGCGACTCCCAATTAAGTCATTGGCTTTTGATTTAATGAATCATAGATTTCATCCTCTACATCTACTAAGGATGTTAGGATTAGATTGCTAAGAAAATACTATTCTATATTAAAAAAATAGTTGTAGAGGATGAAACCTAGAATTGAATTTGTATTAAGATCAATGATTGAGTTTAGACATTTAATGAGTTAGTAATGAGATATCAGCATATAAAATGCAGAAAAATAAATAGAAACAAAGACACAAAAATTTATAGAGCTTTGTCCATAATTAATGGGCTACAAGAATATAAGGAAGCAAAACTAGGATGACTGGGTTGAATTTGCTGAAGAATGAGTCTAGGGCTTCTTGAACGAGTGTCTGGTGTGTGAGATACCCTCTTGGTGAGATTGGCTGGCCGACAAAAACCTTGTTTGAGAAGTTTTCCCACTCGAATTTTGAATAGCCATCTTCTTATCTAGTTTGGATAAGCCTATTCCAATTTAAATGATCATGATCTTTTGATTCATGTAATGCCCCAAGATTTCTACTAGTTTGTAATGATCATGATCATTTAAATTGGAATAGGCAAATGCAAACAAAAGAGAAGATGGCTATTCAAAATTTGGATGGGAATCCTTATTTGAATGATCATGATTGTTATCTAGTTTGTAATGGACCACAGATTTTAACAAAAGAGAAGGATTAATGCAAGAATTCTTTAATTCATGTGGTACACAAGTCGTCTTTGGTGTTTTGATGTTCTTACTTGTGGATTTTTTCATTTTTCATTTATAATAATGGTGGTTTTTAGCACGATTAGTTTAGGTTATATATGTTTTGTTTGTTTAGTGTTTGGTTGTTTGTTTTATCCGTGAGATATGTTTCTTTGTGGTTTCTATGTAACCTTCGTGTTATGGTGTTTCTCAATGTCGGTTGATTGAACTTTTTCATCAATTTTAGAGATCTGTTGAAGAGCCATATATGTGCTTGAATTTTAGTATACCCTTTTAGGTGATTTCTATTTGTCAAGTCTTGTACAAATTAATTTTCTTCAAATTTCATTTTAATTTACTGGTGGAACCGGTTATTTGTCATTGCTGTATTTCTAATATCAGGAGCTATGTATATAGATCGGTATTTTTAATACCTTTTCATGGTTTCAAATACATAATCCATTTTAATACACACACACACACACACACACACACACACACACACATATATATATATATATATATAAAATCCTACAATAGAACATGTAGAGTTAATAAAATTAAATATATTTTCATATTAGGATAGTGAAAGTAGTATTTTAAAGTAAATAATAGAGCATTAAAAAGGAAAATTTAGGGAGAAAGAATTTTAACTAATATTAATTTTGAAATGGAGTTATCAGTATTACATTATTGTCCAATCAAACATAAGAATAATTGGACTTTTAATAATTATCATTCAATTCTAATAACCATACCATCAAACAAAAATTAAGATTACTTGAATTTTATGCAAATAGAAATACTATTATTTCGTAACTATTTAGTTTAGAAATGATAATAATACCATGGCGTATTACCAGAAATCAAGAATAGCAACCCATTTAATAATAGTTAAAACAACACACACACACATTCATTTCTCACAAGAAAATTTTGGTAAAATTGCCAGTTTATCGCAATTATTTATCAATTCATACTCGGTATACAGTATGTTGTAGAACGTAACGCTTTCATCATATTCTGCCAAAGTCAGCGTGATGTGATGTAATAATAAATAAATAAGGGAATTTGTCAAAATGAATTAATAAATAAATAAGGGCGTGTGCTTTACAAATAGCACTTTCCACTAGTATTGTAAATAAAAAAAAAAGGTAAATATTGTTAAAGAAAGCAAGAAAGATAAATATTGTGAAAGAAAGAAAGAAATATACAGAATATATATATATATATATATATATATATATATATATTTAAAGGAAAAAATCTAATGATAATCTGATTATGTGAGATAATGCAATTTGTTACCTAATCAATAATAATTTGACAAGGGCGATAACAAGAAAGATTTTTATCAAGGTAAAATAATTACTGCGCTAAATTAATTAGTCTGCGTTTGGTTGGTAGATTCGTATCATAATTTGAATCATAATTCGTGATTCATTACAGTACTTTTTCTCACAAAAAACACACGTAAATAAAAAATAATTTTAAATTATGATTCTAAATCTATGAACTGATCGTCCACTTAATTTGACTACAGCTTCATCTTCTTGTTCATTTAAAAAATAAATTAAAGAAACAACTACACTTTTTTAAAATTAGGTATTCAGAGAAGCACTCCACATGGCTTTCAATTATTGGCTGAAGTTTCACTCCCCTCTAAACACTTTTTGCCTCTAAGGGCCGCACTCCCATATGGGGCCTGAAAACAAGATAAACGCGTACTTAGCCGAGTAACCAA
>NW_010367261.1:0-927 GCF_000414095.1 Morus notabilis | reverse complement strand
TTCCCTACCATTGTTAGTAGAAATAAAGTATGTTGAAAATGCTTCAGTTAGGCTTTGTTTGATAGGAAAGATGGAAATGAGAAATGATGGAGAGGGTTAGAGGGATGAAGAATGTGAATGATGAAGAGAATTATAATAATTTTTTATATTGTTTAGTAGGAATGATGAGGAGTTTAAATGGTAGATGATAATTTTTTATTTAATTATTATATTATTTATTTTACTGTCGGTTAATAATTACTTTTAAAGGGTAAAAAAGTTATTTTCTTATAATTTTGAGTGGATTGGTTAGATCCTTCTATCAATGAAATAATCTAAAATGATGGGCTCAAAGGGAGAGTCTCTCCTTTCATCCTTCCTCTTCGCCTTTTTACTAAACAAGATATTCAGTCTCTCCTCCACCTCTCTCCCTCCCTCCTACCAAACATACCCTAAAGTCTGCGTCCATCTTTGACCATTGATGCTGTAAACCCATAAAGTCAGATGTACCACAAAAACATGGTGTGGGAGAATGAACTGTGGAGGGTCAAAAACGCCATTTTGATTTTGGGGATTTTTAGGTAAGATCTGTAGTTTTTTTCACTAATAAAATTTATTCTTTTACTATTTTTTTTCATGGGAACATTTGCGGTATTTTTTTGCTAAATGAACCTTTGTGGTATTTATTCATTAGTGAAGCTGTTATCTTTAATTATTAGATTAGTTTTTTAATAGTTATATTTGTGTATGTTCGCATTAAAAATTTATAGCATAACACAAAAGTACACGGTTAAAAAAATTTATGTAATAACTAAAACAAGTTTCATACTTAGTAAAAATATATGTCTTGCCATAAGTTTTTATTTCTTTTCAAAGGAAAAAAAAAAGCCCTAAGAAGGAAAAAAAAAGAAAAAAATTTCATCGCAAATAATTTTTGAAGGATTTTTT
>NW_010367260.1:0-775 GCF_000414095.1 Morus notabilis | reverse complement strand
GGGTTCATGGGCTTTGCCCAGCCATGATTGTAGAGCTCAAAAATATCTTGAATTTGGTATATTTATTGCCTAGGAACGATATGTAGATAAAAAGTTATGGCCATTTCCAGTCATAGTGCTCCAATTTTTTCCTCAAAAACTAATGAAACTAGTGAAGTTTGGCCCCAATAATTTGGTTGGCGGGCTATCCAATGCCATGATGGAAGAGTTTGAAAATAGCTTCGATTTGGTATATTATAGGCCCAGTAACGATATCAAGATAAAAAGTTATGGTCATTTTCATCTCAGTTCTCTGATTTTTTTCCTCCGATACTGATGAAAACAAGTGAATTTTAGGCCTAAAAATTGGGTTGGTGAGCTATGCCCTGCCATGATTGTAGAGCTTGAAAATAGCTTCGATTTGGTATATTATTAGCCCAGTAACGATATGTAGATAAAAAGTTATGGCCATTTTCAATCACAGTTCTCCGATATTTTTTCTCCGAAACTGATGAAAACAAGTGAATTTTTGCCCCAAAAATTGGGTTGGTGGGATATGCCCTGCCATGATTGTAGAGCTCAAAAATAGCTTTTATTTGTTATTTTATTACCCCAGTAACAATATCAACATAAAAAGTTATGGCCGTTTTCAGTCACAGTTCTCCGATTTTTTTCCACCGAAACTGATGAAAACAAGTGAATTTTGGCCCAAAAAATTGGGTTGCCATGCCATGATTGTAGAGATCAAAAATAGCTTCAATTTGGTATATTATAGGTCCAGTAACGATATCTAGAT
>NW_010367259.1:346-498 GCF_000414095.1 Morus notabilis | reverse complement strand
GTGGCAGTTGTAGATCACGAAGAGAGCTTCGATAAAACAGCTGATGGGCGCCATTTCAATACCAAAAGTTGTTGTCGTTCCCGTGGCGGGTGTAGAGTGCGAAGAGAGCCTCGATCTGACGGATTATGGGCCCCGTTACAACACCAAAACTT
>NW_010367259.1:0-242 GCF_000414095.1 Morus notabilis | reverse complement strand
GAAGAGAGCTTCTTCTATCTAACGGCTGATGGGCCCCATTACGACACCAAAATTTGTCGCCCTTCCCGGGGTGGTTGTAGAGTGCGAAGAGAGCTTCAATCTAACGGCTGATGGGCCTCGTTCCAACACCGAATGTTGTCGCCATTCCAGTGGCCGTGGTAGGGTGCGAAGAAAGCTTCGATATCACCTCTGATGGGACAGCCCCGTTACGACACCAAAGGTTGTCCCCGTTCCCGTGGCAG
>NW_010367258.1:0-501 GCF_000414095.1 Morus notabilis | reverse complement strand
CCGGCAAGAACACTCTCCTTTAGGAGGGCGATTCAATGTCACCGCAAAGTCCCTCTTCGGATCTCACAGAGTTGCGCTAATGACGGAGACTAGTGGGTCGTATTGTCATACAACTCTCTCCCACTCATTATTTTGCAAATATGTATTTTGTTTGAAAAAACATCTCATGGTTTTCAACTCGAAAAATGAACAATTTATTTTTCAGATATGTGAAATTCCAAAATTTAGCTCTTAAATTGAATTTCACATGTAATATTATTTTGCAAATCAATTTTGCAACTTAAATCAATTTAATCATATTAAATCGATTTTAGCGCAAGGTTCTTATTTTATTTTATTTTTCTAAAACCCTTTTATAATAAATAAAATAAATTATAACAAATGCGCGTATATGCATGGCATGTTATAAAACATATGAGTAGGCACAATATATTTATATCGCATGTTATATTCATGGACATATAATATATAATTATCAACACAAAATATAAATATATGCAA
>NW_010367257.1:0-5821 GCF_000414095.1 Morus notabilis | reverse complement strand
ATTAAACAATATTTCCATGCAAATTTTTGGAATAGTCAGGTGAAAACTAGAATTTTATTATAGATTTCAAAAATAACAATAGAATTTAATTTGTGGTATAGTTATGGGTGTGTTAGAAGAAAAAATTATATAATTATTTTCTTTTATATAATAAATTTTAATTGTGTAATTAAATTTATCATAATTGTATTTTTTTCATTTTATGTGAGGGTCTTTTTGTCAGGAATTTTAATTTAAAGAGGCATATATAAAGTAAAAAGAGTCGTGTGTGAATAGAGGTGTCAAATGAATGGCTCAGCCCAGCCCGTAACAGTACCAGATTCGACACGGCCCGGTACGGTACTATTACGGGTCTTGCTAGTCCGGCCCGTTTGATGAGCTAAGGCTAGGTCGCAGCTTCTCAACCTGCGGCCCAAGCCGAGCCCTAGCCCTTGAAGCCTGCGGCCCGGCCCAAGCCCGACTGTGCAACTGAATTCTTGACGAGAAGAGGAGCAGAATGTATCCAGATATCTTGGAGGGGCTAATGTGTGTTAAATACTAGAAAGATGCCATAAGACGAAAACAACAATATACGAATGATTCAATTCAAGAATATTTTTCTAACTTAGACATAACAAAATCATCTGGAAGCACTTAGGTTTTGTAATTTACTTTTCTTATAATACTGCACTCTTTTTTCCTACGCTAAGGTTTTGTCTCGATCTCCCCACGGGTTTTACTTGACAAGGTTTTTCTCGAGGCAGTCATTTATGTGTACTTATTCGTATTATCTCAATTCAATAAAAACATATCTTTTGGGGGCATATGATTTTTTTTAATTAAATATTGAAACAAAAATTTAAAAGGGCCTGGGCCCGGCCCTTGTGGACAAGGGCCGAGGGTCAATTCCGGGCCTGAGGGATTCTCCTCAGGCCCAGCTGATGAGTGCATAATTTATGCACTCATTCGTTACTCTTTTAGCTAGTTTCGGCGTGTTTTTCCTCAAGTTGTTATGTGAATTTGATGACTTTCCCTTGAGTGTGTAGGAAAGGGTGAAATCGCTGAGTTTTGAGGCATTTTGGATCAAAAAGACAGAGAACGAGGCGATATGGCACCTTCAGATGGCGATACGACTCGAAAAGGAGCAAAATCAAGTAAACCTGTGCAAAGGACCAGCGAGGGATGCGATATGTCGCCTCCTTTGTGGAGATATGTCGCTGCCTTTAGGCGATATGTCGCCTATTCTAGGGGATATGTTGCCTGAGTTACCCGATTTTATTAGAAACACACATTTTTCCCTAGTTTGGTGTGAGAATTTTTATGGAAAGTTAGAATTGGCTTCTTGGGGATGTGTTGGACGTGGAATATAAGGAAGAGAGGCCGAAAACTGAAGGGGGAAGGAGAAAAACGAAAACAAAAATTACAAAGGAAGAAAATCTGAATTAGAGAGGATTCCAGAGGGAAATTGGAGGGATTCTTCAAGAATTCTAAGCGTTCTTCGTTCTCTTCTTCTCTTTTTTTTTTTGTATTTTTCTAGATTTCAAATATTATTTGTAGATTGTGAGCCATATGATGTGTGGCTAATTTTCTTATTTGTTAGGGTTTAGATGAATCTCTATTTGTGATATTTGTTTCGACGTTTTAATGTGCATTTAATTAAAGCTCTTCGTTTCTTTTGTGTTCTATTTTGAATTGTTGCTGCCAAATCTATGAGTTACATATTGCTATGCTTTGTGAGATTATGAATTGGGAAAATTTAGATTGTGAGGATTAATACTCGAGAGGGGAACGTTCAAGCAATCAAGAAACGGGTAGAACAACTTAGGTTGGTGTGAGGTCGAGAGATAAACATTGCCTAGGTAGCCGAAACAATTTTAGGTTGTGAAATTGAGAAGTGGAATTCCAGGAATTGTTTCTAGAGTGGAACTTAATGAAGGTAGGGGTGAATAGTTGTATAAAGATATATGCTTGATATCACCTACACATTCTTTATGCGGCACTCGAGAGAGGGTATAAGAATACACATCACTCTAGGTTCTTGAGAACGTTGAGTTAGGTTAGGCACATTACTACGGAGAAACATAATCGCAATAGAGTGAAGTCAAGACCCTAGCATTGTCATTATATTGATTTTTCGTTGTAATTTCAGCGCGTGTTATTCATTACTATCATCTTTCCTTTTGATTTAGTTTTCCTTTATTTTAGTTTTTCTTTGAGTTTATCACATCCAAATTTGATCGCTTAGATAAAGTAAGATATGATATTCGCAATAGTTAGTTTACATTCTTAACGTCAATCATCGTGGGACGATATCGGTCTTCGGACCACTTTATTACTTGTACGACTTGTGCACTTGCAAGCATAGTCAAATTATTTGCAACAAGTTTTTGCCAGCCTTGGCACGACCTAGGCCCGCCACGGGCCTGCGGTTAGAAGGGTCGTGCCGACCCGACACGACCCTTTTGACAACTCTATGTGTGAATATAACCACCCATTTTAAAATGATAACAACTTTAAATAAGAACAAGGTAAAATTCATTAAAAATTAAACCAAAGTCAAAGATTATGATGATGTCGGGTGGCACTCGGCGTGGGTTTTGGAGGTGGACGCGAGCTCTAATGATGGCTAGTGATACCGGATTCGACACGGCTCAGTACTGTACTATTACGGGTCTTGCTAGCCCGGCCCGTTTGATGGGCTAAGGCTAGGTCACAGCTTCTCAACCCGCGGCCCAGCCCTAGCCCTTGAAGCCTGCGGCCCGGCCCAAGCCTGACTGTGCAACTGAATTCTTGACGAGAAGAGGAGCAGAATGTATCCATATATCTTGGAGGGGTTAATGTGTGTTAAAGACTGGAAAGATGCCATAAGATGAAAACAACAATATACGGATGATTCAATTCAAGAATATTTTTCTAACTTAGACATAACAAAATCATCTGAAAGCACTTAGGTTTTGTAATTTACTTATCTTATAATACTGCATTTTTTTCCTACTCTAAGGTTTTGTCTCAATCTCCCCACGGGTTTTACTTGACAAGGTTTTTCTCGAGGCAGTCATTTACATGTACTTATTCGTATTATCTCAATTCAATAAAAACATATCTTTTGAGGGCATATGATTTTTTTTAGTTAAATATTGAAAAAAAATTTAAAAGGGCCTGGGCCCGGCCCTTATGGACAAGGGCCGAGGGTCAATTCCGGGCCTGAAGGATTCTCCTCAGGCCCAGCCTTGGCACGACCTAGGCCCGCCACGGGCTTACAGTTAGAAGGGCCGTGCCGACCCGACACGACCCTTTTGACAACTCTATGTGTGAATATAACCACCCATTTTAAAATGATAACAACTTTAAATAAGAACAAGGTAAAATTCATTAAAAATTAAACCAAAGTCAAAGATTATGATGATGTCGGGTGGCACTCGGCGTGGGTTTTGGAGGTGGACGCGAGCTCTAATGATGGCCAGTGATACTTGACGCAAGCGCTGGAGACGGAGTTTTGATGTCAATTTCAAGCTAAATTTGAGAAAGATGCTGGATGGGTTTTGATTTTGGAATAGCATGTTTAGAAGATGAAGAAGGTAATTATGGGGAAAAAAGTGATTCCACCAACCTCACTATAGCAATTCCACTCTTTCATTGAGTGAATGGGCTTTCCACCAAAATGAGTGAATAGTCTTTCCATAAGAAAGACCTTTATCTTAAACAAGAGAAACTAACTTTAGTAAAGAAACTGTCTTTCCTTTATTTTCCATTCATCCCAACCAAATGTGACTTAAATCTTATTAACAAACGTACATAATATCTGAATTAAAACAATAGTTAAAACATAAGCTAAAAAAGTTTCAAACAACAAAATAATAAAATATTATTATGTTAGCCTACTTAGATTATAAATTAGAAGTTATCCTTTTCTTTAGTAAAATAGTTCTAATATTAGTACTTATCTTTTCTTTTCTTAGTAAAAGCACTGTTAATATTTATAAAGTTGATAATATATACATATACGTGTGTAACTATATAAAGGAGAATTAAGTAAATAGTAGATTTATAGAAAATAATTAAAGTAAATAACAAATTTTAAAGTTATTTTAAGTAACAAAGAGTTTATCGTATAAATGTTTCATTTTTGACTAGTAAAAAAGATATTTTTCATGTAAATTTTCATTTTAAAATTGGTAAAAAAGTTTTTTCACCTTGTCAAGTAAAAAAGATTTTTTCACGTAAATAAAGATTTGTTTACCATGTAAAATATTATGTGTATCAATAGTAAATTAGTCATTTACATAATAAATTACTATTTACTTTAAATAGTTTTAAAATATGCTATTTACTTAAGTTAGTTTAATAAATATATTATTTACTACAATTATTCAATATATGTATAGCGGGGTGAATGACAAGTCGGCAAACGAGGTGATGCTTCCATCATTTCATCTCGCTACAACTGAGGATAAAATTTCTCATCCCTTATCTATCCAAGAATGGTCATCGCAGAATCCCGTTCTCGTAAAAATTATTGTTATACATACTTCATCCCTAATTATAAAAGTGACAATAAATTATTATCTTTAACATACATAAAAGAGCCAAATTTTTTTTTTCCTTTTGACATGTGGCATCACAAGAGGGCTTCTCATTCTTTTTGACACATGACATCACCTTCGTGATTTCTTTACTTATTTTTTTTAACACTAATCTTTAACGCGCACGATTCATTCAAAATAAAATTTTTACGCATTGTTTTTTTAAAAGAACAAGAAAGAAAAAAAGGAACTAAGGACATCAATGAAAGAAATAAAGATAAAAATGGGAAAATATCTGAAGCAAGAGAGGAGGAAAAAAATTATAAAAAATTAAATAATTTTTTAAATGGTTTATTAATAAAAAAATTTATAAATAAAAAGACTAAACAATTTATAAATAATTTATTATTTTAATGAGTTCTCAAATTTTTTTACTTTCATTTTAAAAACAATTTATTTATTTTTTTGAATGCTATGTGGTACGTGCCCACTTACATCGTTGCGTTTTAAATTAATTGCATTTTGTTTTGTTTGATTGATTTTTCATTTAATAATAATAAAGGGTGATTTTATTTTATTTTAGGCCTAACATGTGGGTAAAACGAACTAAACATATCGTCCGCTCCCCCTAAAAACGGGTTCTTCTAGGAGATTTAAGGCACGTTTAGTTTACTAATTCGAGCTGAGATGTGACTTTATGTGAAAAAATTTTACTGTAATAAAAAAGTTAAACTTGAATCGATGAAATGACCATTTTGGTGATTCCTTACTCAATTTACTTCGTAAATATGGCCTATATAAATGTTCTTTTTTCTAATTGCTTTACTAAAATCACATTTTTTCAAACGTGTCCCTATCTAAATATTTTTTCTTTATAACCCTTTTAAAAACTATTTTTTTATATGTGCCCCATAAACAATTTACTCTCTAACATACTCTCCTGAAAACTTTGTTTTTCTTTTAACTAGACTCTACTTAAATTTTTTATTTTTTATTTACTAAACTAAACTCTTATAAGAATAATAAGTCAATGAAAAAAATAAAATTTTTAAAGAAATTTTAAGGCCCGTTGATTTCGCTGATTCGAGTTTTGCTACAGTAAAAGGTTCTCACAAACAGTCATATTTAATTTTTTTATTACAATAAAAAGTTCTCATATAAAATCACATCTCAACTATAATTAAAAACTCGAATCAACGAATTAAACTAAACGAGCTCAATCTTTTCACTAAAAAAAATACAACACGTCGAATTCACGCGATAGTGTGCGCTTTCAACCATTCAAAAAATAAAATAAAATAAAATAAAATCAAACCATT
>NW_010367256.1:0-1273 GCF_000414095.1 Morus notabilis | reverse complement strand
GAGACGATAGTCTAGAAATGAATAATGGATTAGACTATAACTTAGCCTAGTAGTAGTAGTGTAAGGCCGGTGACCGCGCCGCCAGGGCGCGACTCGTCACAGTAACATATTAACATATATTATTTTTCCTATTAAGTATACGTAACATATAATTACCAGCTAGAGATATGTGCTGCTCATATTTTGTTTCGTAATTTGTTTGAATTTTTTGTATATGTTTTGAAACACTTCAAATATAACGTTTGGTTTATGGATTAAAATCATGAGATTAGAACCATTTTTGATTTACGTGTATTTTTTGTGAGAGAAAACATTGTAACGAATCATGAACCATGATTCGAATCAGGATACGAATCCCCTAACCAAACAACCCTGACTTGACAATGATTTAAGAACAAACTTATTTGCCACGTATTGAAATAAGTGTTTAAGATGAGATGAAAAAGGACCTCTTTAATTAGGCCCCGTTCATTTTTTTTATTCGAGTTTTATTACAGTAAAATGTTCTCATAAACAGTAATATTTAATTTTTTTACTACAGTAAAAAAATTTTTACATAAAATCACATCTCAACTCGAATTAAAAACTCGAATCAACGAACTAAACGCGCCTTATTAAAAATTCTTATGGGAGATTTCAACAATGATATTCTGTAAAATATTTTGTGGAAATCCAATATTGATGATTGTGACATTTCTTCTCGGATCACAAGTTACAATATTTTGTCTCCACTCTCCATTTGTTAATATTTTTTTAATTGTTTTCTTTTTTCGAAATGTATGGATCAGATGTGATTTATTTCCTACCCAAGACAGAAAGAAAAATGCATGTGTGAGGTTTAAATACGTAGGGGCCCAAGATGATGGGGTACAATATTGAAATGAAAGACAAACACCAAGATTTGGAACTTCCTTGTTTTCTCTGATACAGACACAGACAAGGCGGATCAAAATCCCAGATACTTTTGCCTTCTATAAAAAATTATATTTATATGCATTAATTGTTACCTGTTAACTCTGGCAAATTATATTGTAATAGCTTCTCTCACCTAGTAATATAACGGCTTCGTTTATTTTATCAATTTAAATTTTTAATTTTAAATTTTTACAGTAAAAATTTTTTAAAAAATATCACATTTAATTTTTTCTGTTACAGTAAAAAATTCTCAAAAAATATTACATTTTAACTCGAATTAAAAATTTTAATCTGTGAAATGAACAAGGCCAACATATGTGACATGTTGATACGCTACTAAATCCGTTTATCAAAAGTA
>NW_010367255.1:0-948 GCF_000414095.1 Morus notabilis | reverse complement strand
CGAAGAGAGCTTCGATATAACGTCTGATGGGCCGGCCTCATTACGACACTGAAGTTTGTCCCCGTTCCCGTGGTAGTTGTAGAGCATCGTGGTGGTTGTAGAGGGGGAAGAGAGCTCCGATCTAACGCCCGATGGGCCCCGTTACGACACCAAAAGATGTTGCCGTTTCCGTGGCGGTTGTAGAGTGCAAACAAAGAATAGATCTATCGGTTGATGGGCGCCGTTAGACATCAAAAGTTTTGAGCGTTCCTTTGGCCATTGTAGATTGCGAAGAGAGCTTCGATCTAGCGGCTAATGGGGCCCGTTACGACACAAAAAATTTTCACGGTTTCGTGGTGGTTGTACAGGGTGAGGAGACCTTTGAACTGACGGATTGTGGGCCTCGTTACGACACCAAAAGTTTTCACCGTTCCTGTGCCATTTGTAGATCGCGATGAGAGAGTAGATCTAACGGCTGAAGGGCCCCGTTACGAGACCAAAAGTTTTGCCATTCCTGTGGCAGTTGTAGATCACGAAGAGAGCTTTGATCAAACGGTTGATGGGCCCCATTTCAATAGCAAAAGTTGTCGCCGTTCCCATGGCGGTTGTAGGGCGCGAAGAGAGCTTCGATCTAACGCCCGATGGGCCCCGTTAGGACACCAAAATTTTTTGCCGAAAACGTGGCAGTTGTAGATCGCGAAAAGAGGTTCGATCTAACGGCTGATGGGCCCCATTACGACACCAAAAGTTGTCGTCGTTCCCGTGCCATTCGTAGATCGCGAAGAGAGCTTCTTTGATCTAACGGCTGATGGGCCCTGTTACGGTACCAAAATTTGTCACCTTTCCCGGGGCAGTTGTAGAGTGCGAAGAGCGTTTCGATCTAACGGCTGATGGGCCTTGTTTCAACACCAAACATTGTAACCATTCCAGTGGTGGTGGTAGGGCGCGAAGAGAGCTTCGATATAACGT
>NW_010367254.1:0-3238 GCF_000414095.1 Morus notabilis | reverse complement strand
TAGCAAGTCAAGCTTACTGAGACCAGGTGCGTCACGGTCAAGCGCTGACACTCCAGGATGCTCTTCCCGGCATTGAGGCCCTAGGAATCCGGGTCGAAGTATGAATATATGGCCTGGAGCGGGAGGCTGAAGCGGGGAGGAAACTGCAAAGCAGCGTCGAGGTACTGGGGGACCACGTCAGCTGCGGCGAAGTCAGGGTCATTAGTCTTCGACCCCGACATCACCAAAGGATCCCCTAGTACAGACGCTGCGACACTTTTTCCCCTATCTGAGCGTCGGCAAGGCTGAGACGAGGTTCCCTCGACGGCGGCACGAGCATGGGGCACTTCGACCCTTGCTCTCTTAACGGAGAGCTCGACCACAAACATCCCCCGAACTGGAGTCTTAATGACGCCAGGGGATGGAGTGACCTGGACGCGCGGCTGGCTCGACAGCGCAGGGGTGGGATCTCGCCCTTTCTTTTTCTTCTGCTTGCCCGGGATGGTGTACCTCATTTCAGACGGTGCGGCTGCAAGAAAAGAGAGGCCAAATCAAGGACTACTCACCCATTTTTCCTAGCTCTTGCTTAAAAAATGAGGGGGAGAAAAACCCAACTCACTGCCAAGAAAATCAGCAAGAGGAACAACTGGGGAGCGCGGGGTGTCGAGAAGCACAGACAAGCCGTACAGTTGACGGTTCTCAACAGTATTGAGAACCGAGGAGCGACAGAGGTCTTCAGGACGAGCAAGAATCTCCTCGATGTGCGCAAGGGCGGACGCAGAGAGTCGGGGTCGAGGGACGACGTCACCACAGTAAGAAGCAATAATTTGAGAAAGGCTCGACAGGCAGAACAAACGTTATCAAGTCAGCGAAAATGGATAACCTACAGTATTGGCTGAATACTGTCTACGTCCCCATCCGACACTCGCCGTCGAGAGGGTGGGAATTGAATTGCCCCCAACGAAGAAAAATTGGGGCTTCCACCTGTACGAACTGGACGTCTTCTCGACCACCATAGGGGGCACGGGCGGCTTGGCCTTGGCGTGGGCAACCAAGTAGAAAAACCCCCTTTGGTTCGGGGAGGCCTTGAGGGCGTAACAGTATAAAAACTCCTCGACGATTAGGTCGAGGTTCAAATATTTTCAAAATTATCATATCATGGAGTTAATGGTCGTCCAGCAGTTGGGAGATAACTGTGCTGGAGAAATCTTGTGAAGGCTGCAAAGGGCCTTCACGAGGGGATGAAAGGGCAGAGTCTGCCCAAAGCTCAAAGAGCGCGTATATACGGTCATATGGCGGGGTGGGGGTGCGTGTGCCCGATCATTGGGAGTCGGGAAAATCAGGTAAAAATGTAGGGGGTCGATCCCTGTGTTATTGAAGGCCCTCATCGCAGCCTGGGGTCTAATCTTTGACGGATTGACATCCGTGACCATCCCTGTTAGTCCGATGGTCGACACCACCCCATGGCTGCGGCCTTTAGAAGGGCCGACCTGTAGGCTAGCATCCTCGTCATCGAGAAGTATTAGCTCGTCTGACCGGGAGGCAGAGGCCGAAGCCTCGGTGTAGTCCTCGACTTGGCGGAGCAAGGAATCCCCGCTATCACCCGAGGATGAGCTGGATGTGGCCATCTCTTCAGGGTCGGCCCTTACCCTGGAGGTGGAGACCTCTCGACCCCTAACCTGTTTTGGTAACATGTTCTGGAAACAAGCAAAAGGGGTTTGGTCAGATCCTAGTGGTCAAGAGGTCAAAAGTACAGAGCGAAGGGGAGTGACGAGTGTTCAGACTAGAGGCCCCTGAGCCAAGGATATGACACTCGGGCTTTGCAGCCATACAAAAGACAGACAAATTTATGCCATAGGTCAAAGAGACCCAAAGTCGAGCTCGAAGGTCTCAGGCCAAAACAACTACGCCCAAACGGATCAAGCCGTGAGGGCTCAGCCCCCGGCTCACGGCCGGCATCGCCAGGTAAGTACATCTCCCCTTCTTATAACGTGTATGGGCCTGATTTTACAGACACTGGAACCAAACCCGCAGAAAGAACGAAAGGAATGAGGGCTTACCGGATACGAAGAGAGCCTGAGTCTGAGGGCAAAAAAGAGCAATGCACGGAAGGATGCACGAAGATGAAAGGTTCTGGCGAAAATCCGGCAGAGTGACGACGTCATGAAGGCTTGGTGACCAGAGAGCTGCGGATATGAAGACATATATATATGCCCGAGGAGGAGCTCAGGGGTCCTCGAGGAATCCAAAGGACTCCAAATCTTGACCGTAGAATCATCCGACGGTGGATCCGAGAAGGTGCGATCGAACGGTCTGGGAGAAAGCAACGGAAAAGGACTTAATCGGACGGTTACGATTCATCCTTCCAATGCCACGTGGCATCAGGGAAGTGGGGACGTGACTGTTAACACGATTGACGTGACTACTCCACTGTCCAAGAAACCAACCGCAATGATGCACTATACCTACAAGCGGCCGCCCTTACCCGCAGAAAAGCTTTCTCCACATGGCGCTCTCGACGTTGTATAGCCTGGAAAGTCGCACTGCGACGTCCCAGTCTAGGGGGTAATTGTTACACCATGGTCGAGGAATCAACCACTCTATCGAACGACAGGCGTCGAGCACTCCTCGCCAAGAATCGGTCGCTGGCGTCGAGGGAGCAGACTATAGCTGAAGTGGCCTTTACGTTGAGAGACCATATGCGGCGAGATGCGTCGACCACCATGACTCGACTTCTGGAGGCCACTGCGTCGAGACAGCATGTCCAGTCAAATCCATCAACGGTCTTATCAACTCGGGAAGGACGTATTGATCTAACTATTACTGCAGGAGTCAGGAAATCAGGCGGCAGATGAGAGGGATCAGCTGCATTTCTTGAGGTTGTCATCATGAAAACTCACCTACCTACCCGGAAATCGAGGGACGGAAGATGGCTTCCTCCTTGGGAACGGCGAAGGGATAATCACATGTAAAGGCCTATAAATAGAGCGAAGAAAACCGAGAAAGGGATTACGCACTATTTCATTATTCCAAGAGGGTTTGTAATCTGAGAAGATATTAGTGCATTTACAAGTGGAAGAGTTCTTGCCGAACCACTATAAATCCCTGTCTCATTTACATTATTTATCAACTTTAATCCTTAATTAAATCGCGAGTGTTATTGAAAGTATCTTTGGAGAGTAAGCAACGCGTTATCGGAAAAACACCGTTAACAATATAATTGCAAGTTATTCATCAAGCTGTCTTTATATATATATAT
>NW_010367253.1:117076-179418 GCF_000414095.1 Morus notabilis | reverse complement strand
CAGCCTCATGCCGACCATCCATCCTCAGCCTGGGTCCACCATTTCCGGCCCGATTTCCTCCCCCACCTTCAAAATCTCGACCTCTGCGCCAGTTCCGGCCGTCGTCGGTGGGTCCTCCGGTGCGATAATCGCCGCGCCGTCCTTCCCGGAGATTTCTGTCTCCATCGCCGGTCTCGCCATCCCTGGGTCGACCATTACGACCGTCGCGGTGGAAGTCCGGTCGGATTCCGTTCGCCTCCCGAGCCCTAGCACGCGCGATTTCTCCGTCCTCCTCAACTCGACCTGTGATTTCGCGATTTTCGCCCTGGGCCACCCCGATTTCATCCTCCCGAATCCTTGCGGCTCCCGATCGTGAATCCTCCGCCGGTGGAACGACCGTCGCCGTCGCGATTAGCAGTCGCATCTGCTCCTCCACCAGTCGTCGCAATTCCGACACGTTCTGACTCACTTCTGCCACGTTTTGGTTAATTTCGGTCCTTACCTCACCGATTTCCTTCTCCACCGAAGCCCTAACCTGCTGGATCTCCTTTTCCATGGCGTCGAACTTCTCTTCAATTTTCCTGGCCGCCATTCACTTCCCAGAAAAAAAAATAATTCTGCTCTGATACCAAATGATAAGGCATTGGTGTTTGGGAACAAGTTCACGAAAGAGTAAATTCAAGAATCAAAAGAATCAAAGATGAATTAACGAAGGAACTTTATTGACGGACAAATTCTATACAAAGATAGGCAGAACTTCGAGGGTCTGCTTCCTCCCCTTGCTTGGAATGATTCCAAGACTTTTCTACTTCCAGATTATTTCTCCCCCCGCTCTCCATTCGGCTTACCTCCTCTTTTATACAATTTCCTTCCTTTCCTTTTCCCCTGCCAGCTAACCAGAAAACCTACTACTAACACTAAGAGTTCCCACTTAAGGCTAAAATAACTCTCCCACGATCAAGCCCTGCCCCTTCCTAAGTCTTTGCTCTTCCTAATGTACACTTGCCTGAGTAAAGGCTTATCACTTTCTTTCTCTATTCTAAGTGTTTCTGGCTCTAAATCAGTTCTAGTACCTATCAATTTTGGCATCAAAGCAATGATTTTGAGCATGACTGTTAGGGAATTACATTTCCTCCTGGTGGAATTTCTTGGATCTTCAAAAAAAAAGACTTTGTAAGTTTCAGTACAGTACGGGTAATAAAATGAATTATTAATTATTCAAATTTAACATTGGGATTCCTTTCTCAAAGATGTTCATTTGTACGTGTTTCATCTATATCACAAGGCTTGTGATAAGAAAAAAACTTTCGATAAGTCTTATGAAATGAATTTGGCTGGAGATAGGCATTCGGATTCGTTACTTGGGGCTGATGACGATGAGTTACTTCGGGCTCCTGAGGGTTTGGAATCCGTTGTTTCGGGATAAATTAGATATGTTAGTTCGGTCTCGGCTTCAGGGAAAAATGACTCTTCAGCCGATTCAGATTGAGAAGGAAAGAGCAGCCCTAGGCGGAGCTTCTTAGGATGATGCCTGTGCTATGATCCATAGGATTTTTTTTTTTCGGTGCGTTGTTTTTCAGCGAATGAAAGAAACCGCGGATTCCACAGTTCCTTCATCAGATTTGGGTGCTTTTGAAAGAGCTGCTTCTGCGAATGACTCAACGGATACTACAAAAAAATTTCCCATATAATATCATGGAAGGAAATGGGATTTTTGAGAAAAGGGGTTGGGAACCATCGGATCCAAGTTCTTTTCCTCCTTTTTCCCAATAAGTCGACGGCGTTACACCATTGGGATACTTCGAATAAACTAGAGTACATATAGGATACACCGGTGCTAAAACCTTTTCTCAAGATATCTTCCAAACGGTTGGGGTCGTTGCTCCGGATGTTGTTCCCCCGGTGTGAAACCAGTTGGTTCCGTAGTTTTAGAATTCTGCTGATCCCAAGTACTCCATCTCCATCATTGCATATATTATATAGAAAGTAAAGAAGAAAAGGTGATTGTGAGCCACATATTTATAACAATCATATTGACGTTACTTAATTAATTGGGCTAATTAAGTAGTCTAATTGTGGAGAGCCCAAATAGTCTCCTAACTGAGTATGGGCTAAATGGGTGGATACCTAATATTGACCTAATTAGGTATAATGGGAGCCTAATGGGACAATATATAAAGAAACTTAGGTTATGATCCTCAATATGTCAAATCATTTGACCGTTTTCTCTTTTCCCCATCTAGAGAGAGAACACCTCATTCAAGAATTTGGTGATTTGAAAGAGGAAGACAATAACTTGACGTACTCGTTGTCTTAGAGATTGCTGCTGGAGATTAAGGCTACACCAATGGAGACATGTATTTGTTCTAACCTATTTTCTTAGTAATTTGGTTGATGATTCCTGAATGTGGTATAAGGATTAAAGACCAACAAGTGGTATCAGAGCAATCATCACATTTGACGCAAACTAGGGATGGAAAAATTATCTGTATATTTTTCATATATTGAATAATTACATGGCTAAGTATTTATAGACTTTACATAGAGAGAAAATAGGAAAGGATATCTACCACAATCCCTGAAAATCAGGAATTGTTAAAACTAATTTTCCTAATTTATTTACTGCCTAAAATACCTTTCGACACTCCCCCTCAAGCTGAGGAATGAATATCTTCCATTCCCAACTTGGCTACAATCTCATGAAAATTAGAACCATTTAATCCTTTTGTTAAAACGTCAGCCAGTTGAGCTCCCGAAGGAACATAGGACATACATATGAGTCATTCTTCCAACTTCTCTTTGATGAAGTGTCTATCAATCTCAATATGTTTTGTCCTATCATGTTGAATAGGATTGTGAGCGATGTTGATTGCTGACTTGTTGTCGCAGTAGAACTTCATAGGTTCCTCCCACTTGACTCTCAAATCATCTAGAATAATTTTCAGCCAAAGTAGTTCACACATCCCTTGAGCAACAGCCCGAAATTCAGCTTTTGCAAATGATCTAGCCACAACATTCTACTTTTTGCTCCTCCATGTTATCAGATTACCACCAAGAAATGTACAATAGCCAATTGTTGATCTTCTATCCACTATAGAACCTGCATAATCTGCATCTGTATATGCTTCTAACGTCAAAACAGAGTTCCTTTTGAACAAGATCCCTTTTTCGGGACTGCCCTTCAAGTAGTGCAGTATTCTATGTGCAGCTTGAAGGTGAGGCTCCCTCGGATCGTGCATAAATTGGCTGATCACACTCACTGAGTAAGCTATATCAGGCCGAGTGTGTGTGAGATATATGAGTCTCCCAACTGGCCTTTGATACATTCCCTTGTCCACTGGTGGTTCCTCTCTTCCTTCACTTAATTTCTGGTTTGAGTCCATAGGAGTGGCAGCCGGTTTACAATCAGCCTTTCCAGTTTCTATTAAAAGATCAGTCACATACTTCCATTGGGATACAAAGATGTCTTGTCTAGAGTATGCCACCTCAATCCCAAGAAAATACTTCAATCTCCCAAGTTCTTTTATCTCAAATTCCTGAATCAGTCTTCTCTTCAAGTCATCTTTCTCCTTCTCATCATTCCCCGTTACGATGATATCATCAACATACACAAGCAAGGCAGTCACTCCCCCTGAGGCCGAATGTTTGAAGAACAACGTGTGATCACCTTGACTTTGCCTATAACCCAAATCTTTCATTACCTTAGCAAATCTGCCAAATCATGCTGTAGGGGACTGTTTTAGCCCATATAGAGCCTTTTTAAGCTTGCAGACTTTGTCACTGGTTTTATTCCCCTCAAATCCTGGCGGGATGCTCATATATATCTCCTCATCCAAGTCTCCATGGAGGAAGGCATTTTTCACAACATATTGTAGCAATGGCCAGTCAAAATGGGTTGCTAACGACACCAAAATCCTCACGGTATTCATTTTTGCCACCGGAGCGAATGTCTCATGATAATCCACCCCATAAGTCTGAGTGTACCCTTTCGCAACTAACCTTGGTTTATATCTCTCGAGAGATCCATCAGCCTTATACTTATGCAAATACCCATTTGCAATCAACTATGTTCTTTCCTTTTGGTCTCTCCACTATCTCCCATGTTTGATTCTTTTCCAGAGCCTCTAATTCCTCTCTCATAGCATTCCTCCACTCCTCCTTCAATAATGCCTCAGAAAGTGTATTTGGTATGGAGATTGTGTTTAGGCTAGCTATAAACCTCTAGTTGGATGGTGACAGGCGTTTAGGTGAGACATAATGGGAAAGAGGATATAGTGGCCTCTTAGAGCATTCTCAGGATTTTTTCCTGATGGCAATGGGCAAATGAGAGTCATCGGCTAAAGCTTCAACTGTCTCAGTGTCTAGGAGTGAATCTGTACTCACCATGGCCTCATTCTCGGGACTCGGGTTGGTCTCTTGGACTTGTGTCAGGTTTGGGGCTTTTGCCCTTCTTGTATACACCTGAGAAAACCTTGGATGAACATCAGTAACCTCTTTCGGATTTTCAGAACTGACAGACTCTTGGGGTTGACAAGTAGGATCGGTTTCTGTGTTGGAAGACTCGGGCTCTTGGGCAGGACCTTGTGGGATGACCGAAGTGATGACTAAAGGAGAATGAGAAGTAGACGGAAGATCAAGTGGTTCAAAAGACTCAAACGACTCAGACCAAGTACCATCTTCAAGATTAGTTGTCTCCCCCTGAAGATGGGACTTAGGGAAATAAGATTTGTTTTCGAAGAAGGTAACATCAGCTGAGATATAGAATTTTCTTGATGGAGGCTGATAGCACTTGTACCCCTTTTGTGTGGATGAATAGCCAACAAAAATACATTTGATTGCACAGGGGTCTAACTTCCCTCTGTTTGGGCGGTGGACGTGTACAAAGGCTGTGCATCCAAATATCCTAGGTATAAGGCCATTTGAGGTTCTAAAGTGAGGGTAGTGGGCATTAAGAATTTCCATAGGACTCTTGTTGACAAGTACACGTGAGGGTAGTCTATTTATCATGTGTGTGGCTGTTAAGACGGCTTCCCCCCAGTAGGATTTAGGCGTGTTCCCATGAAACAACAAGGCTCTAGTGACATTTAATAGGTGCCCATTTTTCCTCTCAGCTATCCCATTTTGTTGGGGTGTATCCATACAAGAAGAAGTGTGAATAATTCCTTCTTTTTGAAAATAGGGTGATAAAACCTGGTTAAAATAATCCTTAGCATTGTCTGACCTAAAGGTTTTTATTTTTACCCCAAATTGGTTTTGAATCATAGAATGGAAGCTGGGAATAATATTACTGACATCATATTTTTGTTTAAGTAAAAACAGCCAGGTTACACGCGTGCAATCATCAATTAATGAGACAAACCAACGAGCCCCTGATACATTAGGAATAGTAGATGGACCCCAAATATCACTATGGATCAATTGAAAAGGAAAAACACTTCTTTTATTACTGATAGGTAAAGGAACACGAGTATGTTTTGCTAGTTCACAAACATCGCAATGAAACTCAGAAATATCAAATCCTATGAACAAATGTGGAAACATAATTTCTAGGACTCTAAAGGACGGGTGACCAAGACGATAATGATGAAGCCAAATGGCATATTTATTGGAAGAACTGAGAAGAGACACATGCAGGTTACTGACGGTTTTCTTTGAAATTTCCAGGTGGTAGAGACCATTTCTTTCCTTAGCAAGTCCAATCTTCCTCCCCAAGGCTTGATCCTGAAGAACACAATGAGACAAGAAAAATATTGCACAACACTTAAGATCAATTGTAAGTTTTTGAATAGAAATAAGATTAGTTGATAACTTCGGCACATGCAAGACATTTTTAAGGACCACGGAAGGATTAATATAAACGTCTCCTAAACCTGCCACTGTAGCTAATTCTCCATTTGCAACAATAATCTTCCTATTACTCGGACAAGGAGTATATGTACGGAAAAAATTAGAGGAATGTGTCATGTGGTCCGTGGCTACGGAATCTAATATCCAAGAATCATCAAAAAACTTGTCAGAAGCGTGCAATCCATAAGAAATCACTGGTTTACCTGAGAGAACTAAGGAACTAGCTCCGGATGGTTTTTCAAGAGAACTCAATAGACTCCGTAATTTTTCAATCTCATCCCTTTTGAACCCTATCTCATCTCCCTTGAATCCCTTGTTGTCCGGTCCTTCTTCAGCCTTTGATTGCTTTGTGAGATGAGCTTGGGGCCTTTGTTGTCTTCCACGTGTTCCCCACTCACTGCTTGGAGGTTTGCCATTCAACTTCCAGCAATTTTCCTCGGTATGCCTCGGCTTCTTGCAGTAGGTGCACCACAAAGTATCTCGATTTTCCCTTCTCTGGTTCTCCCTTCCTGAATTCCTTGGCTGGTCATCCTTATTCTTCTCCTGCCAGAGCAGATCCTTCCATACCACTCGGTTTTTCTAGCATCACATTCCTTCGGCTCTCCTCTCCACGAATAATTGAGATGGTCTCTTCCAGTGAAGGAACCTCCTCCTTACTGAGTATTTGTAACCGAACTTGATCAAATTCGGAATTCAAACCAGCCAAGAAGTCACACTCTGTCACCTTCAATATATTTCTTGAGAATTGATGCATCCTCCGGGCATTTCATCTCGAACACTCGATAGTGATCCAATTCCTGCCACATGATCTGCAGAAAATTGGCATACTCTGGCTTCATGCCATTTGTCTTAATCTTTATCTCATATACCTGGGCTGCATCACGTGCCTTTGAATAGGTACGTTGAATGTAATCCCATATCCTCTTCGCACTAGTCAGAAACATACAAGTATCACTAACGATTGGTTCCATTGAATCCCACAGCCATGACATAATCATTAAATCCTCCTCATCCCATGCCACAAATCCAGGGTCTGTTGTTGCTGGTCCAGTCCCAAGCAGGTGGCTATTTTTTTCCTTTCCTTTGAGGTACGTGCGAACGACTTGTGACCACTTGAGATAGTTTCTCCCATTGAGTCGATAAGAGGCTCTAATATTCTGCAAGTCTCCGGATTTCTGGGCAGGAGAAACATCCTCAGTAGTCAAGAAAGGGCTGGTGGCCTTGGGTTCAGAATCGGACATGATTGAATGAAGGGGAAGAAAAGTAGATTTCAAAGAGAGGAGGAAAAAAAATAGAATATAGAATGATGCTGTGATGACCGACAGCAATGAAGGCTGCTTGGCGGCATGGATGAACGGCAGCAATAAAGGCTGCTTGGAGGCATGAAATCCCAGAGAGTCGCCCTAGGGCTCTAATACCATGACGCAAACTAGGGATGAAAAAATTATCTGTATATTTTTCATATATTGAATAATTACATGGCTAAATATTTATAGAGTTTACATAGAGAGAAAATAAGAAAGGATATCTACCACAATCCCTGAAAATCAGGAATTGTTAAAACTAATTTTCCTAATTTATTTACTGCCTAAAATACCTCTCGACAACATTAAATAATTGAGAGAATTTTCATCTCCAATATCTCCGTTTGAATATTATGTTGATTGATTCATATGATTTTTCTTTATTTATGGAATTTTTAACATGCTTTATTTTGTTGAGAAAAGCATGCATATTAATAATCATATGAATTTTTTTGGTGATTGATATTGATCAAAATTTGTTGAATAATTTTCGGATTAATTGTTATTCACAAAATTTGATTTTCTAGAAAATAAGGAATTAAGGAAATTTGGTAAAGAAATTTTTTTTTTAAAAAAGGTTTGCTGAAAATTTTTTTTTTTGGGATTAAAGATTGTGGCCGGCGACAGCCTTGGCTGTTGGCGCTGAGGAAACTAGGGCGCGGCCATTGGGCCGCGCCGACGAGCTATGCCGCGATGGGATGAAGAACAGCGGCGGCCAAGGCCGCCGCATAAGTAAAGTTAAAAAAAGTTTTTTTTGTCATGGACAGCTGCGGTGTACCACCGCGACTACACGTAGTGGCGGCCTGCCGGCCACCACATCTGGTCAAGGGTCTCAACAGTATGTCGCGACCCTAGGGTTGAAGCAGCTCTGGGCTTCGGCACAGAGCTGCGAAAACAACTAAATAATAATAATAATAATAACACAGGCCCATTTGGGGCCCGTGACATAAGAAGCAAACACATGCCCTATTGGGCCTGTGGTTTAGTGAAAGGCCGCAGGTATATACCTGCGGCCATAGGGGAGGAAAAATTGTCAATTTTGGCAATTTTGGGTTTATTTGTAAACCTAATTTTAGAAATTTTGGGCATTTGAGCAATTTTTAACCCATTAAGAAATTAAGTGCAAATTAATTAAAGGAATTTAAAGATTTAATTGATTAGTCAAGATAAAAGCTACCTGGTAACTAGCGTTTTTGTATTGATTATAGAGACTTAAACAAGGCTACTATACCTGACAAATTTCTGATTCGAGTAATTGAGGAATTACTTGATGAACTTCATGGGGCAGCCATATTTTCTAAACTGGATCATAAGTCAGGCTATCATCAGATTCACATGAAGCAAGAGGACGTGCCTAAGACCGCTTTTTGATAGCTTTTCGGACGCACGAAGGCCATTATGATTTTTTGGTGATGCCATTTGGCTTAACCAATGCTCCAACAACTTTTTAGGCCTTAATGAGTGATGTTTTAAAAGATTATTTGCGGAAGTTTGAGTTGGTTTTTTTTAATGATATATTGGTGTATAGCAAAACATTAGAGGAGCATTTGGGTCATTTGGAGTTGGTGTTTCTGGCGTTGGAAGAACAAAAACTCTATGCTCACAGGAAGAAATGTTCTTTTGCTCAACAACAATTGGAGTATCTTGTAACACCCTGAAGAATAAATTGAAATTAATAAAGGTAATTGAGATTATTAGTGTGCCTAATCTGATTTAATTAATTGAGTTTTAATTAATAAATGTTTCTGACACGTGTGAGTTTAAACAGTTCTAAGATATTTAAATATTCTTAGTATTTACATGTTTACCCAGAAGTGTGTATGGGCATATTTCTGGACAAATACTTTAAATTTATTGACACCTGTCTTTTATTTCTTTTCTTTTTTTTCTTTTCTTTTCCCTTTCCTTTTTTCCTTTCCTTTTCCTTCCTTCCCGTGCATTCACACACTCTCTCTCTCTCTCTTCACTCCCGTGCTCTCTCTCTCTCTCTTCACTCCCGTGCTCTCTCTCTCTCTCTCATTTTGTCCCAAATCAAACGGATCTTGAACCAAAGGAGAGTTCCAAAGCATTTTCAACGTCAAGAGAATGATTCGAGGTAAGATTACTGAAAGAACCTCTCTTGAATCTCAAGTTTTTGAATTTCAAAACTTATTTTTGGTTCAAACCGGAACATCAACAGTGGCTGTCTAAGCTGTTAAGCTATGAATTTGATATTGAATATGAGCCCGACCTTAATAATAAGGCGGCTGATGCTTTATCCAGTGTGGTTCATAGTGTGGATTTGTCACCTTTCTCTATTCCACATGTCGTTGACGTTGAGGAGTAATGTGGGCGTTCATTCCGGTGCTTTGAAAACCTATAAACGATTGGCTGCGGAATTATATTGGAAGGGAATGAAAATGGATGTTCAGACTTTTGTGGCTTCTTGTGAGGGAATAAATCTTTGACTTTGTCGCCAGCAGATCTCCACCAACCACTTCCAATTCCGAAGCAGGTATGGAATGATGTTACTATGGACTTCGTGGAAGGATTACCCACTTCAAATGGTTTTAGTTTGATTTTGGTGGTTGTTGATAGGCTTAGTAAATATCCCCATTTTATTGCTCTCAAGCATCCTTTTACTGCCAAGTCTGTAGCAGGAGTGTTTGTTCGTGAGGTCATTACATGGGTTCCCTAGGTCGATTATATCAGACCAAGATAAGATTTTCCTCAGCCATTTTTTAGAGGAATTATTTCGCTTGCAAGGTACGAAGTTGTTGTAAAGTACGGCTCATCACCCTCAATCGAATGGGCAAACCGAGGTTGTGAATCGTTGTGTGGAAACTTACTCAAGGTGTTTTGCTGGTGACAAACCCAAACAATGGGTTTAGTGGCTACCATGGGCTGAAATTTGGTATAATATAGCTTTCCATGTTGCTGCCAAAATGACCCCTTTTCGGATTCTTTACAGGCGGGATCCTCTACCCCTCATTCGCTATACCACGGGGTCTACAACCAATTACATGGTGGAGCAGCAACTTAAAACTCGTAATGAGGTGGTGGATCAACTCAAAATGCATCTGTTCGAAGCTCAACAAGCTATGAAATTGTCAGCTAATGGAAAAAGAAGGGATGTGAATTTTCAAGTGGGTGATTTGGTATACTTAAAACTTCGGTCCTATCGCAATAAGTCTCTTGCTAAGTTTGTGAATGAGAAACTCTCTCCTCGATATTTTGTCCCCTTCGAAGTGCTGCAGCGGGTGGACACAGTGGCGTATCGCCTGAACTTAGCACCTTCGGCTACAATTCATCTCATTTTCCACGTATCACAACTTCGTCGTGCAATTGGAGCATCATTAGTTTGTCAGCAACTTCCTCCTCAATTAGGCCCTGATTTACAATGGCAGGTGGAGCCAGAATGTGTCTTGGACATGCGTCCTTCGGTGCATGGTGATCCACAACGACCTGAGGATTTGATCATACGGAAGAATCTGCCGGACTTTGAAGCGATGTGGGCATCGTTTGATGGAATCCTCACCCATTTCACCTTGAGGACAAGGTGATTTTTCAAGGGGGGAGTATTGATAGGCCTGCAATTCGCTATACTTATGTGAGAAAAAGATGAGTTGGTGTTATGATTGTACACGTGTAGGCAGAATGGATGTTATGATTGTACACGTAGGCAGTTGGGAATAAAGACAAAAAAATATAAATAGGTAGTGGAAGGAAAGAGAAAGGGGGGAGAGTTTTATTCTGGAAGAATTCTTGGATCAACCAACCAAGGGAGATTGGCTGGCTCTCGAAGTTCAGCTACCTAAGGAAAATTGTACATGCCTTAAGGCTGGTTCAGATTCAATAAAAAGATTCATTTTCTTTCTCTTCTTTCTTTCTTTCTCTATTCTAAGTGTTTCTGGCTCTAAATCAATTCAAGTACCTATCACAATCTTTATTCAAATAAATTAGACAAAGATAAGTATACAAGCAACATAATCCAATAACAGGGTAAAATGATAAATACAATCAAAAACTAAACTGAAGCAATATTTTAAAACTAGAACAAACAAAAATCACCGAAATAAAAAGCATAAGAAGAGAAAAGACAGAACAAACCTTGAAGGCTGAGCAAGAAATGCTGCGACAGAATCCATGAACCTCGTGAAAAAACAATGCAGCAGCAGGAAGAGCAAATCGAGTGGAGAGGAATAAAATGCAAACGAACACGGAAGAACCGCAAAAAAAAAAAAAGAGAAATGGAGAGGTAGAAAAGTTCTCAAGTTTTGGGATGCATTAATGAACAAAGAGAAATCAAGAAGTGACAAAATCTTACAAGCAACAACGTAGACAAAAAGACAATGAAAGGAGCAAGAATGCAAAGAAAGAAAAACATGATAAAGTAAGAAGACTACCACGTACACACGTGAAAACAACACCAAATGTTAAAATGTATGGCATGAAATATGAAAGAATACGGAGACAAAAATATTTGCACGAATTGGGCGAAATAGATCCCGAGGAAGCTGTTCACCCTTATATGAACGTGGATAAATACACTTTTGGAAGAGCTGCACCTATGCACTTTCAAAGAGTGCTACCATTTAGAACTAAACTAAATATTGATAGACAAATGGTTCAATTATATCAAAGACAAAAGAGAATTGTTAAAATCAACAATTTTTAGGTCCCTAAAAGCATGAACATCATTAAAAATTTATCAAAATGCAGCAAATACAATATATAACATAAACATGAGTGGAATTCAACAAACAAAGAATAAGTGGGAATGAAAAGGGTACCTTGTTCAGTAGGTTTCTTTTTATCAAAAACCACTACTGGAGCAGGAAAAAAATCACAATTTAGATAAGTTAAACTTTGAATTGTTTGTTCACCTACTATATGAGAATCCAGAAATAACATAAAAAATAAGAACCCTGAATTGAACAATATAAAATAAGTCGAATAAAAATATAGTCCACTTCTCAGCAATCAAAATAATAGACCCAAAACACAGCAATAAAAAAGTCAAAAAGCAGAAGAAGAATAGAGGAAGGAGGCACTAAGCAAGCATCTTTATGTTCATGTCCATCTAATACCATCGACTTGTAGGCTATGAACAATGTTTCATCTAACCAAAAGAAATAAGATACAGTCAGCTAGCTTAACCCATATAACATATCAAGCCAAAAACATCTCACTAAAAACCATCACAGTCGATCCAAAAATATTCTAATTTCTTAAAATTATGAAACATGGTCAGATAAAACCACCATGACTCATGAGAACTAAAAAGAGGTCCACAGATGAAGAAAAACAATGTAAGTTTCCCATAGACAAAAATCTTAGTAAAAAAAATTAGAATTGTAAGAAATCAAATCACTAAAAGAGGGAATGAAAAAGTCGAGATCAAATACCAATTTTTTTTGTTCCGCAATTAGCAGAGAGCGAGATAGCGATTGGGGTATAATCTGAAAACCCAAGAGTGAAACGGCGGCTAGAGTACATATAGAATGTACCTAGGCTTTCCTCCTGCAATGGAAAAGGGGAAAAAGAACTCCTTGCTTTCCCTAAATGAAAAAACGCAGTAAGCTCATGAGACAGGGCAAAAGTTGTGAAGATGAAGATAGAGAAAAATTAATCGATAAAGTGATGGTGTGTAAAAGAGAGACTAACATTCTTTGGAATGCAAGAGAGGGAGGGACGAATCAATGGTGGCGCTAACGCAATCGGTGGTCGCAATGATCATCACAGTCACTAGTTTTCATTCTTTTTTGCATCATCTTCTTCCATTTCCAACTCTTTTTCTCTCTTTTCTTTACTTGTATTCTCACAACAAAAAAAGAAATACAGCTACGAATCTAATTTTAAGATCTCAGCAACATTGGAAGCTACAAGCCCCCTCTTTTCTATTTTTGTTAATTTTGCTTTTACGTATCTCTCTCTCTTCCCTTTCATTCTCTCTACAGGCCCCCTTTCATTATCTTGGGTTTCACTTAAGTCCACGATGAAGATTATTAAGCAAGAAGGCCACGAGATTTATTTAGAGTTGGGTTGTCTTAGTGTTGATGAAAGTATGATAGTAGTGGCAACGAGGAGAAAAAGGTGCAAGAATTGCTCCATCTCCCACAAGGCGGTTTTTGAGATGCTGGCGGGGTTACCACCAAGCCCAGGAAGAGACCATGGTATAAATCTCAAGGAAGGCACGACCCTGATAAGCGTTAGGCCTTATCATTATCCTCATTTTCAGAAAAATGTGATAGAGCGCTTGGTCAAAGAGATGTTGACAGCAGGTATTATATAGCCTAGCACTAGCCCATTTTCTAGTCCGGTTTTATTAGTCAAGAAAAAAGCTACCTGGTAACTAGCGTTTTTGTATTGATTATAAAGCCTTAAGCAAGGCTACTATCCCTTACAAATTTTCAATTCCAGTAATTGAGGAATTACTTGATGAACTTCATGGGGCAGCCATATTTTCTAAACTGGATCATAAGTTAGGCTATCATCAGATTCACATGAAGCAAGAGGATGTGCCTAAGACTGCTTTTCGGACACACGAAAGCCAGTATGATTTTTTGGTGATGCCATTTGGCTTAACCAATGCTCCGGCAACTTTTTAGGTGTTAATGAGTGATGTTTTAAAGGATTATTTACGGAAGTTTGCGCTAGTTTTTTTTTTAATGATATATTGGTGTATTGCAAAACATTAGAGGAGCATTTGGGTCATTTGGAGTTGGTGTTTCTGGCGTTGGAAGAACATAAAGTCTATGCTCACAGGAAGAAATGTTCTTTTGCTCAACAAGAAAAACCACATAAATTTTTTTATTAAAATTTTTAACTTACATTCAATCAATATGGATGTATCATAATTTAAAGTTCAAATTTAAATTAGTTTTAAATTCAAAGTAAATTTTAAATCATAGATCTACAAAAATACCCCCAAAATAACAAATTAAATGTCAAGTTCCGTTAAAAAAACCTTATGGAGGGAACTTTTTTATTAACATTTCACTCTTCAGGTGAATGGACTTTACATTTTAAAGATTGACCAACAAAGTTTTACAAGAGGTATAGTTCAGGAGAACTTTTATAATTAATCCTTTTCTTTTCGTTTTCTCTTATTTTCTTGTTGCTCTTCATTATTTTCTTTTCCCTCTATCTTATCTAACTTATTTTTCCCTCTAATTCTTACTATTCCCTTTTTTCCCCTCTCTCTTTTCAATGGCTTAATGATAATGGCAATAAACCTTCCTCCAATGAAGATGAAGATGAAAACGTTAAACCAAGGAGGAAAACACAAGATGAAAAGAAAAAACCTCGTGGCAGCATTTAAAAAATTAATAGAATAAACACAAAATGAAAAGGAAAAACCTTAAGAGTTTGCCGTCCATCTAAAAGTTTTATCATAAAAGGAGCTGATCCTCCTCTTACCTGCACCAAAAGAAAGAAATGGTGCTTAAAGAACAGTTATATTGTATACGTTAAAAAAATAGTTATATTGTATGAGTTCAATAAAAACCTACATCGAACTTGAAGTGTTACAGCTAAAGACATCATTCCCCTTTGTTTTCTTGAAGTGCAACTAACACAGTAACAAGCATGTACGAAAAAATGCTCATTTTCATTCTGCTCTAAGGTTATGTTATGATAGTGCCACAAGTAGCTTGAAGCAACTTGGCCTCAATTTCATCCTTAGCAAGGGACTGGTGTTTCATTGACAACATCTCCTAAAACCCTCCTACCCTTTCCAATGATTGGCAAAGATCGAAGCATGACTAAAGCGGACTAAATGTTTTAGACATAGAAAGACGACAAAAAATAATTGTTACAAAAATTATAAACACTTAGGCCTCGTTCATTTCACTGATTCGAGTTTTCAGTTTTAAGTTTTTACAGCTAAAAGCTCTTAGAAAATGTCACATCCAACTTTTTCTACTACAGTTAAAAGCTCTCAGAAAATGTCACATCTCAGCTCAAATTAAAAACTCGAATCCGCAAAACGAACGAGGCCTTACATGAGGAGAAAGGTTATCAATATTCAATTTATCATAACCAACATGACTATTCTTCTTTTCCTGTCTCTTTTTCTAATAGTTCTCTCTCTTTTCCTTCTTAAGTTTTTTTTTTGACTTTTTTTTCTTTGTATTTTCTTTTTGCCATTCTTTTCGTCTGTGTTGGCTTCATGAATAACAGCTTGATAAATTTCCTCTATTTAAAATGAGATGAGAATATCAAATTCGACATTTAAATAGAACTAAAGAATGCACATTGAACAACAAATCCAAAATTCCTATTTGGTACATAAAGAGTAAATAAAGCCAAGTGAAAGAAAGATATAGGTTCCAACGGGAATTCCATGTAATCCAAACTCAATATTTAAGTACCCCATTCACTTGGTTTTATGTATTTCAACTTCCACTATTTGTATGGATAGCAAATATAACTCATGACATGAAGAACAATAAATTATGTATCATTGCCTTGCTTTTTTTTTCTGTCTTGTTTTTTCTTTCCGTTTTCTTCCTTTATTTTTCTTATTTTTTTCCTTCTCTTTTGGTTAGCTACTTAGCTTTAGGAAGATCCCCTTGAAGGCACATCAACTCATTGGGTATACAAAATTGGTTCAAACTCATATAAGATGCAATAAGGAATAAGAGACGAACCATGTTTACCTGACCTTTTCCACCACCAACGGTCATCATAAATATCTCGCTACCACCAACTAGAGAACATGCATTTGTCATAGCACAAAGGAAGCTTATCAAAATCTGTGACAGAGAAGAGAAGCAACATTTTAATGAGAGAGAGATACTACATCCAAAAAGTTTAATTTGATAGCTAAAAGAAATTAGTAACAATTAAACCATAGAGTTGATATATACACAGTACTAGAGAAATACTACAAGTCTACAGCCACATAGTTTGATTTTCACCATATCTGTCAAATGTACCTTGTACAATGCTGGACAGGCATCTTCTCTCTTTGTCTCTACCTTCCTTTTAACTTCTGCTGCAATCAAATTTTCTTTTAAGATTCAAAACCTTCTTGCTACATTTCACGTTCCACTTTCTCGATCCATTTCTCAACCAGAACCATATACCATGTTTTTTATAACCATTTTCCAGTAACTATTATGCAGAAAAAAGAAAAGAAAAAAAAAGAAACGCAATATGCAGCTCAGTTTACCAATCCCCTTTTCAAGAGCAACTTTTAGCCCATGTTAGTCGTACTAAAAGAAGAACATCTAAAAGGAGGGAAGTAAAACAGTCCTTACCTGGAAATTTCTTTGATTAGGATCCAATAAATCTGTAATTTGCTCGTTGTAAATCTGAAAAATTAGTTAATGAGTTAATGGAAGAAATTACACAATTCAATAGTCCAATCAACATTATTGATTTGCTCCTGCAGAGAGAAGTTCCATAGAGGGCTTGCAGCAGATGGATACAAAATTCAATGCGTAGAACGAAAGAAAGACAAAACAAAGTTACCTCATTTATCCAAGCATAAAGACGCTCAAAAACTCTAGGAGTTAAAACTTGTTGATCACTCGATATGTGTTAATCCAAAAATGAGTTGGTTGGACCCCACATCGTATAAGTCTTTCCACTTCCCACCTAGCAACAATCATTTTTGCATATGTTACATATAATAGTTGGGACACGTGCTCCACATTTCCTTCTTCTAAATTGTATATGTATTTTAAGTATAGCTTGTTTTTCTCGCTTGTTTAGAAGGATGAGTTTTTTTATTTAAAAAAAAAAGATTTGGTGACGTGTGGTAAACTGTGTACAGCTTGAAAAACAGCCTGGAAAACCGTGTACAGTTAGATAATATTTTAGAAAATTAGTTTGACAGATTGTATCCTTAGAACTAGTGATAGTTTCCTAATTTGTTACTTTCCTAAATTGTTAGGATACAGACTTAGAGGGTGTTTGGTATGAGGATTCGTGTCATGGTTCGAATTATGGTTCGTAGCTCGCTACAGTGTTTTCTCTCACAAAAAACACACGTAAACCGAGAAGTGTTCTGAATCATGATTCTAAATCCGTGAACAAAACATCCACTTAATGTTAGGGGTGCTATATATATGTATGTTGCCGTGTAAACATTCAATATAATAGAAAAACAGGGTTTTTCATCTTCAATTCACCAATCCAGTTGAACATGATCAAGGGCAGTTCATCTTCATCCTTGATATCAGAGTGTCTTTTCCAATAAAGAAAAAAAATTTCTCCATCATTGTCGACTTGGACATCCATCGTTTAGAGTTACTAAGATTATGTTTCCTTCTTTGTTTAAGAATTTAGATGTTGAAAGATTCCAATGTGAAGTGTGTGAACTTGCTAAGCACAAGCGTGTACCTTTTCAAATTAGTAAAATAAGTTCCTTTCCTTTTTATCTTGTTCACAGTGATATTTGGGGTCCATCTATGGTTTCTAACGTTTCTAGGGCAAGATGGTTTGTTTCTTTCATTGATGACTGTACTCGTGCTACATGGATTTTCCTACTTAAACAAAAGTCTGATGTTAGTAATGTATTCCCTAATTTTCATTCTATGGTCAAAAATCAATTTGGGGTCTCAATCAAAAGGTTTAGGTCAGATAATGCCAGGGACTATTTCAATCAAACTCTTGCCTCATTCTTTCAGAAAGAGGGAATAGTACACGAATCGTCATGTGTCAGTACTCCACAACAAAATGGAGTAGCAAAAAAGAAAAATGGTGATCTTCTTGAAAAAACTCGAGCCTTGTTGTTTCAAAAAAGCGTGTCAAAGGCTTTTTGGGAGGAAGCAATCCTTACAGTCACTCATCTGACAAATCGTTTGCCTTCAAGAATCTTGGATTCTAGAAGTCCCATGGACATACTCATCACTTTACCCGAACTTGAAGACTACAAACAATCTTGTCCCTAGGATTTTTGGGTGTGTCATTTGTCCATGTTCACAGTCAAAGTAGGGCGAAATTAGATCCAAGGGCTCTCTAAAATGTGTCTTTGTGGGATATTCTTCAACTCAGAAAGGATATAAGTGCTATCATCCCCCGTCAAAGAAATTCTATGTCTCGATGGATGTCATGGTCAATGAACAAAAGTCTTATCTCTAATCCTTATCCTCAGGGGGAGAGTTCATTGAAAGAAGATAAGGAAGGTTTTTTGCTTGATTTGTCATCAATCCACAAGTCGGACAGTTCCACTCATGTTCCTTCTGCTACACCTGGTCCATCTTGTTCCACTCATGTTCCTGAACCCGTACTTGAAACACCAAATGAACCACAAGAAAAACCCGATTCTGCCCTGGAAAATGTGAGATTTGGTAAAGGCAACGTGTTCACAAGAAGGACGAAGGCTGTTCCAAAACCTATGCAGTCCAAGAATCCAACTCAAACCCTTCGAATGAGGTAACTATTTCTAGCCATTTTTTACAAGATAAAACTGAATTGCATGTGGATAATGATGACCATGACCTTCCAATTGCCATTAGGAAATGAACTAGAGAGTGTACAAAGTGACCGTTATACCCTCTTGCACATTTCCTATCCTTAATAATTTTTCTCCATCTCATAGAGCCTTTGTTGTCAGCCTAAATACCATCACCATTCCGAGGCTTTATCTAATGAAAAATGGAAACAAGCTATGAATGTGGAAATGGAGGCGTTGGAAAAGAACGAAACTTGGGAGTTAGTGAAGTTATCGGAAGGAAAAAGACCAGTGGGTTGTAAATGGGTGTATACTGTGAAGTATAGAGTAAATCGGTTGATTGAGAGGTACAAGGCACGGTTAGTAGCCAAGGGGTAGTATACTCAAACTTATGGGATTGATTATGTTAGTTTACCAATCCACCCCAAAAGCTTAACCTTTTAGGAGGTGGGCCAACAATAATTTTACACTTTAACACTCCCTCTCACGTGTGGGCTGGACAATGGGCAATCGTGTGGGTAAATTAATTGGAAAGCCCAACACGTGAATATTTAAGCCCGAGATATATTAAAAACCCAACACATGATGATAATTTTAAATTGGGATAAAGAGTGTAATTACATGGGTTTAAACCCAGGACCTCCCGCTCTGATACCATGCTAGTTTACCAATCCATCCTAAAAGCTTAAACTGTTAGGAGGTGGGCCAACAATAGTTTTATACTTTAACACTCCTCCTCACGTGTGGGCTGGACAATGGGCAATCCTGTGGGTAAATTAATTAGAAAGCCCAACACGTGAATATTTAAGCCCGAGATATATTAAAGACCCAACACATGATAATAATTTTAAATGGGGATAAAGAGTGCAATTACAGGGGTTTGAACCCAGGACCTCCCGCTCTGATACCATGTTAGTTTACCAATGCATCCTAAAAGCTTAAGCTTTTAAGAGGTGGGCCAACAATAGTTTTACATTTTAACAGATTATCTAGAGACTTTTGCCCCTGTGGCAAAGATGAACATAATACTAGTATTGTTATCACTAGCAGCAAATTATGGTTAGGAGTTGCAACAGTTTGATGTCAAAAATGCCTTTCTACATAAGGAACTAGAGTAAGAGATTTAGATGGAGGTTCCACCAGGATGGGAAGAATTTGACTGCTCATACCGTGTGTAGATTGAAGAAGGCACTGTATGGCCTTAAGCAGTCACCACAGGCATGGTTTGGGAGATTTGCAAAAGTTATGTTGGCTACGGGATACAAACAAAGCCAAGGGGATCATACATTGTTCATTAAGCATTCTCCTTCAGGGAGAGTTATAGCTCTTTTGGTGTATGTTGATGACATAATATTGACAAGAGATGATGTTAGGGAGAAACAAGTCTTGAGTCAGCATTTGGCGAAGGAATTTGAGATTAAAGCATTAGGAAGGTTGAAGTACTTTCTCGGGATTGAAGTTGCTCACTTGAAGCAGGGAATCTTCTTTTCTCAACAGAAGTATGTTACGGATCTTCTCAAGGAGACTGGCAAGACAGCATGCAAACCAGCGAGTACTCCTATAGATCTGAATTTCAAACTTGGGAAAGAAGAGGAGGATGCCACAGTGAATAGAGAAATGTATCAACATTTAGTGGGAAGACTCACTGATGTTCTTACCAAATGATTCAATATAATAGAAAAACAGGGTTTTTCATCTTCAATTCACCACATGACGAATAATATGAAAGATTTGATGAATGAGGTTGTATTGCTCTGTGAAATAAATTAAGAGAAATGAAGTTGAAGGGCTATATATAGTTCTTAAGCAATTAAAATAAGGACTACAAAAGGTTTAACAAAATGTTAGCAATAATGAGGTTAAAACAAAGAAGAAAAAGCATATTAGTAGTGTTCAACATCCACAGGGAACATGCAAAACGAGATCATACTAAGGAACATTTCCCTTGATTGTTTGTTGACGAGTGTAAATCTCCACTAAGGTGTAACCATTGGAAGGAAATGAATTATCAAAAGGAGAAACATAATCAGGAAATGTTCAAACTTGAGCGGAGAAATTTTATACAAGTACCTTCATTGGTAATACAGATTGTGATATGACACAAGCTGAGATGCTATTGTGTCTACTGTAACAAGGCATTGGATCTAGGCTCTACTGTTCTAGGGTAATTTCGGCAGACGTAGAGGGGGTTACATCTAAAGAAGAAAAATAATGTGCTATTAACATACAAACTATTGGAGATCGTTGATAGTTCTATCACATTCATACCAAGCAATCACATGCAGCCTGAATGCTTGTTCCCAGAAATAAATAAATAAATAAAATGACAGGGGTTCAAAATCAATCACATGTAGGATCTACGGGCTTAGTATCAACAGCTATCATCCGATCTTGAGTTCTAGAACTCCCTACATGAAGTCATTGTACATCAGAGATCATCAAGAGTAACAAATCTAGCAACTAAATTCATTATTCCAAACATGTCCACACACATCTATGTGTGTGTGTGCAGCAACTAAATTCATTACCTCTGATATGAAAGATGTGTCGAAGCAAGTAGTATGGGTAGGATAAAACACAAGCATAAATACTGGCACCTTATTACCACCAACAAGGACAGATTTACATGATCACACATATTAGGAATCACATAACAAAAATATGAATGGAACAATTAATGGAGGACATTTGTAATCATATGACTATGCTATTTATCATAGCAACTATGGTGAGTTGTGATCTATCAGATATTATACCCAACAGGTTACAGGCAACTATAGAAGTGCTTGCCAACATTTGATCATAAGATTGATGTTTTCTTAATGGAACTGATACCCGTTCTTTCTTAGAATGGATATAACACTCTAGCAACAGGGATAGATTTACCAAATAGGTTATGGGCAACTAAGAAATGCTTGCCAACATTTGATCATAAGATTGATGTTTTCTTAATGGAACTAACACCCTTTCTTTCTAAGAATGGATATAACACACTAGCAACAACAATATCGGTGTTTATATCTCACAAAGTTACCCATTACACAAGAGATTCGCAGGTATGCAAGTGCACATATATGTTTCAAATAATTAAAATGAAAGCAGATGGAACAGACAACAACCACTCTGGTAATGGTCGCAAAAATTGATGGCTCTTTGTTCATCCAAATGCATAGAAGGAGAGCACAAACAAAGACGGAGAGAGGTGAAACAAAAGGATAGAGAAAAAAGCCGGAGGAGAAAAGACTAGGAAAGAGAGGGGGCGGGAGGCAACCTTAGAAAGAAAAGAGAAAAAATCAAAACCAAAACCAAAAAAAAAAAAAGGAGCACAAAAGGAATGAACCTAGTTCTCGAACAGTGACGAAAAAGAACCTAGATTTATAATAGAATAACCATAACCATTATTTCCATCTTTATTGCAATGTTCCCTTCAATACTAAGTTGTTAAATAGTAAGATTCCAGCAGGAAAAAAACTCACATAATTTTGGGGATTAAGCGAGTAAGATCTTACTTGATAAATTACAAGAGAGAGTGAGAGACAAGAAAACTCACCATAGTTGAATGGACCCTCAAGTGTGGTAGAAGGAGCTAAGGCCCGTTCATGACTCAACCTAATCAGCACCCGAAGCTAACAAAAAAAGCTTGGATTACCAAAGTCCCTATATCAATAACATTTCCCTTGATTGTTTGTTGACAAGTGTAAATCTCCACTAAGCTGTAAGATTCCAGCAGGAAAAAAACTCATAATTTTGGGAATTAAGCGAGTAAGATCTTACTTGATAAATTACAAGAGAGAGTGAGAGACAAGAAAACTCACCATAGTTGAATGGACCCTCAAGTGTGGTAGAAGGAGCTAAGGCCCGTTCATGACTCAGCCTAATCAGCACCCAAAGCTAACAAAAAAAACTTGGATTACCAAAGTCCCTATATCAGTATACCCACGAGAGAGAAAAAAGACAAAAATAAAACCCAAAATTTCAGTTTATCCCACAAAACAAAACTATCCCCCCAGTATTTTAAAAAGTCCTTCGTTTCCTTCCTAGCCAAATACCTTAAAAGATTGATAGTATAGCAACTTCTGAAAAACTTCTGCCCCTAGGACTAAAATTAGAAGGATCCAGGAACCACTCAAATCAATTCCCTCCTTGCAGCTCCTAGGCAAGACTCGAGAGATTCCTAACTCTTTCAGCAAAAGCAACCATATATGGAATGAATAATGGTAATGTTACGAGGAAATAACAAGATCGCATTTTATGAACAAACCACTTTAACCTACAAAAACTCATAAAAAGATGCCAAATTATCACAAGTCAGAGAAGCAAATAATAAAATAAAATAGTTCAAATATTAGAGAGAGAGAGAGACATATCACCCTTTTTTAAGGGGGGTGGAGTTCCAAGGGAAGCAAGCAAGAACCAATTGTGAAGAGGCTCTAAGGAGAGCCTCTGTTAGAGACGAAGACACTGAACATACAGAGTCAAACCCTCACCACACTTTTCTCACTTAACTTGAAAAGTACCAACTCAAATTCGATACCAGCAATCCCACCAAGCCTCTCCTTTAATACGTTGAAACAGCACAAGCAGCGTCACAATTAAAAAATAAAACGACACCTTGAAAAGCAAAGAACGCAATATAGAAAGTAGAAAAATAAAACCATCAAAAGGAAACAACCTGAAGATTAAAGATGTAACAATCAATCAAATAAAGTTTTTATAAAGTTAAAAGAGGACAACGACTTTCACCTAAAACAGGCCAACGACAAACAAAAGGTAAAGAAAAATAAATAAATAAAGGAAATAACAAGACACATGTATGCATATCAAATGTCAAAATAAATGTCCACGCTTTATGCTCTAAAAAATGGTTGCAAACAAGAGAATGCGTGGGCTAAAATAAATTAAGAGCAACAATGTGCATAGAATCCTAATGGAGAAGGATGCGAAAATGATAAAAGAAGGATTTTAGCGTAATTGAATTAGGACTTCGGGAATAAGCATTTCACCTGCTAAGAAGTAGATGGCGTACTTTTGGTAAATGCTGGTCAGAGTGCTGCAATCCAACAAAGCTAGTGAATGGCAAAAGAAATTCACTTTCACAACATAAAAGATCTAAATCACAAATCAAAAATTGTGGCTAAAATTTGTCAAAAATTAATCTCAGTTGCTATAAGAATTCCATCTTTTCTGTCCACATATACAATTTATATAGTTTATGGCGTTATGCAACCCAAGTGCAAGAAACAACAAAACAAATAAATTAAAAAAAAAAAGAAAATCTTTATGGAAGTAGAAGTCATGCATCATCCACAACACTTTCAAGTTGAACCCAGAATACACGTTCTCAAAAGGAAATTTTTTTTTCATGAAACAAAGCTCTTGATGCTAAACATATCAAAATGATAAAAAAATAGCCAAAAAAAAACAAAAAAGAAAAAAAAGAGGAAAACAAAATCCTAACCGAGAAGGAAAGCTTCTAAAATATGGCCAACTTAGAAATCAACTCACACAGTTTCTGTAAAACACCCAGCAAATTAAGCGAGAGAGAGAGAGAGAGAGAGAGAGAGAGAGAGAGGGGGGGAAATGAAGCTAGAGAGAGAGAGAGGTGAATTTACATCTGCATACAACCACTATCAAATTTAAAATCTGTATTCAGCAAGGGTTAATGAAATACACTAAAGAAATCAAGCAATGAATAATTAAATTGAAGGAAACAAAGAAGAGAACAGACTAACTTTACACAAAGCCTAGAACCGGAAGTAAGGTCTGATATTAATTAATGTACCCCAACATTACTATGAGAAGAAATAATTATAATATATCGATAATCTGATAAACATTACTGATTAAACAACAATAATCTAATATATATATATATATATATATACCAGCAGAAAAGTCCAACAGAGGATGGCTAGCTGCACCTAGCACGATTCCATAACACAAGTGAAAACAGTGTGCCAGCCAGAACTCTAAGCATTGATGCTAGTTGCACCTGCCCGATTTGACAATCCCTGCATGTGTAATTGCCAGATGTACTTAGATGGACATAAACAAGTTAATTACGAAATATGGCTGGTCATCCATTCTCTCATTTGGTGTAGAAAGAAATTTCAATTAAAAAAAAAAAAACAAACAGATAAAATAAATATCTCGAATAAAACAATATTTGAAAAATGAGAGAAATTTGAAAGCAAAAGAAAAACTAAATTCTTTGATGCAAATCATGACATGCTAAAGAGTACACCCAATAAATAAGGAATAACTTCATCAGTGAGATATATTGCAAGCTAGATTGAAAGAATACCATTCCCTCTTCATTTCTTTTAGTTCATGTTTTCTTTAATGTGTTACTCTTGATGGTTTCTTTAATACGTTAGATAAGCAGGACTTAATAATGACTTATTTTTCTTTTTTGTAAGAGCTAATATAGTCTTCATGTTTCTAATCCACTTTTGACTAATTTTATTTTTCATCTTTTTTTCAAGTTTTACATACTTGGAGATGCAAATTGAAGACATATATTTATATCATCAACAATTTACGTTCTCTTTTGTTATTGTTATTGTAACCAAAGATGAAGAAGAAGAAGAAGAAGAAGAAGGGAAAGGGAAAAAAAACTGTTTGTCACCCATATATTACCTTAACTAAATGTAATTAGCCCTAGGAGATATTCTCAATGTAACAAAAGAAACATAGGTCCAACTAATTGAATGCAAGGTTTTATTTTAGCTGCTGAATGTAAAGATTCTAATCATTAATGACTAAATATGAATCAATGAAATCAGAAATAGGGGGAAGCAATTATCAACTACGTGGGTGCTTGAAAGAGCACACCAGGGGTGTTCGAAAAAGATTGAGTGCAAACTTCTAGACGTAAGGCAACACGAGCTTTCTTTAAAGGTTCTTACTGTCAAATGTTTCAAAACTTAATTAAAAAAAACATTTTAACTATGTGGCATTACAGAGCAACCTTCATTAAAAGCTGCTTTACATCTAACATTGTATGTAAACACTGTGAGATTTTCAACATAAATCCCTAATTTAGCATTTCGCTTATCTGTAGAAAAAAGTTAATAACAGCCCTCGTAAGTAGCACTATAAGAAGAACTTCTAAAAAGGGAAAAAAAATAGTCCTTACCTGAGTATTTCTTTGACTAGGATCCAATAAATCTGTAATCAGTTAATGAGTTAATGGAAGAAATTATACAGTTAAAATAGGCCAATTACACCAAAAATCTACCTCAAAAAAGGAATAGTGACACAGACACTGATACTTGAGTTGTCTATCAGCATTCTTCTTTTGCTCCCATAGAAAGAAGTTCCACAAACAGCTTGCAGCATATATATGATATACAATTAAATTAGAACAATACAAAAGACAGAATAAATTTACCTCGTTTATACAAGCAAAGAGACGCTCAAAAACTCGAGAAATGCTTTCAATCCAACAATGCGTTGGCTAGACCCCGCATCGTACAAGTCTTTCCCACATCCCGTCTAACAAAAATCACTTTTCATATATGTTACGCATATTCCATATCACAACACATCACAAAACAAAGGCAAATTCAACATACCTGTCCATAGGCAAAAATCGAAATGTTGAAACATGTCATACAATTTTCAACAAGTGGTGCTCCCATAAGTTGGAAAATATCTAGCAGCAACAGAAAGTTGTGATCAAACTCAATCATTTAAAGGTTAAAGCAAACTATTCATTCAAGTAGCTGGAGAAACTCATATCTCCACCAAGTCGAATGTAAAAGTTTTCCCGTTGATTGCCAAAGAATCATTAGAAATTTTCAGAACTATCATTTCTTCATCCTTGTCTTTGCGTGGTGGCCTCATTCGCACTAATACCTACAAAACCATAGTAGGAAGTTTAATAATAACGAAAATTCTGAGACTGAACAGGCAAGGAAAAGAAAAGCCACAAATTTTAGAATGTGAGACTTTAAATCAGTTTACAATTTGGAAAACAAATAAAGCAGCTGAACAAATAGCTATTTATTTGAAAATATGAGAACTCTCCACAATATAACTCATTTTCATTATAATCAAGAAATTCAACTCATTTTACAAACTTTTTGAGTTCATAAGGAAAACTTATCTTCGTCAATTACAAGCAATTTGGAACCTCAAATTTTACAAACAATTTGATTTTTTTTTTTTTTTTTTTTTGAGTAGAAAGAGTAGAAAGACATACAATCCGTAGTGGAAAGAAATCCAAACAAATAATGTCGTTTTCTATCTAAAGAGCAAGTAAGAATAAATCACGTGATGTAAGAAAAACAACACATAAGATTTATTTAACTGCCTGGAAGAAGAAAAGGACATAAAGATCATAAGATCATGAGGTTGATGGAGACATCATGTTGGACCTACAAAATATCAAAATATAAGAGATGGTATAAAAGAACTAAATTATTCAATTGCAAAAAAAAAAAAAAAAAAAAAAAAAAAAAAAAAAAAAAAAGAGAAAGAATGAACTTATCTTTTTCTTTTTAAGATAGGGTAGAAGTATCCGTAAATACAGATACAATCCGTGGCGGACAAAGATCCAACCATTAATGTCCTTTTCTTATCCAAGAAACATGAAAGGTAAACCACGGTTAGCCTTTTAACAAAGAGCAAAATCATAATTAACCAAACCGTCCGGAACAAGAAAAAGACATAAGATAGCAGCAACCGTGGAGAAGAAATAAGCATCAACGAGTACCTAGGATCACCAATAGCATAATAAATATAGAAAACAAAATATATAGTAAATAATAATACAAACAAAAAAATAGAAAAATATAGAGAAAATAAAATGGGACCCAACTTAAAAGAAGGATAACATGGTTGAGAAGATCCTGTAAAGTGGTCAATTTCAACTCGGAAAAGACGAACAACATGAAAATAGAAGAGTAAAAACCCTTCCATTCTTTTTTTATCCGTACTTAGTGTAGGTCACCGAGATAATGAAAACAAAGGAGAATGAATAACAAGAGATGTAGTTTACCAAGAAACATATGTATAGCAAATAATAACAAATTCATCTTTACTTATGAAACTCTCATAAAGAGAAACATAATAATAGATTACTTTTAAACTCTCATATAGAGACTAAAAATGAAAAACTTAATAAAATAACTTCTGAAACATAGATTACTTTGAGCAATCGAAAAGCATCTAAAATAGATACAATCCATGGCAGATAGAGATCAAACCATAAATGCCTTCTTCTATCCAAGGAACAAGCAAGAATAAATCATGTGATATTAAAAAAACGGCCTGTAAGAAGAAATAAGACATGATGAAGTTCAAGAATCAAAAATTGTTGATGACATCAAATTGGACCTGAAAAAATTAAAAATTATAAATAAGGGAATTGAAGCAAAAATCAAAAATCATTATTAAGAATAAAGTAAAAGTTCCACGCAGTTGTATGAAAAGATTGTTGCATAACAGAGATGTTATTAATGTATAATCCAATAAGGTGAATGCGGCTTGTCTGAGGGAGGAAGTAAAGAAAGGTTGTTGAGACCTTCCCTACAAACCTCCATAACTCCTTATTTGAAATACATAAAAAATGAAGAACTTAAAAGAAAATATTAACCCGGCTAAATTCTTCGTACACCTATATTTGAATAATAGTTCAATTTGAATAATAGTACATAATTATATCTTAAGAAGCAGCTTTTCTTAGGAGATCCTACTTCCTAAGGCATTAGGTTAGCCATACCCAACTGCGAAAAAGTATTGTTGGAGTCTATAAATCTATGTCAATATGGGAGTTTTCACATATAACAATTAAGAAAAAAGTCAAAAAGGATTCTTCCCTTGTTTTCAGTGAAAAAAGTACACCCCCAAAACCCCACTTGCTCTTCCTCTACTCACTCAAATGTTACAGGAAGCAAAAACTCTAGATTCCTCGTTGTTTTGTCACCATTACTGATAAGACAAGTGAAGTTGATGGGAAAAAGAAAATTCTTATTAAACTATCATGAAATCAAACAATTTCGCTCAGAGAAGAAGAGAGCTTCAAACATCAATTTACCTAAAAATCAATTTAGAGATTCAAACAAGGGATCACCATCGTTGTCATCATCCGCGGCTATTGGCTTTACATCATCAATTACGATTTTTGGACCTACATGTATTTCAAATCCCTAAAAATCCAAATACAATTTTAAATACTTAAACTGAATTTCTACAAAACCCATGGCAAGAGAAGGAAAATATAGAGAAACAAAGATTAGAAACAAAATTTGGACTTTTCACACATGCTAGGAAACACCAAAAAGAGAATAATAGAGAAAGAAAATCAGTTTGATACATTTAATCTATTTCTATCTACAATAGAAATATTTTTGTATGCATAAATCTAATAGTACAGAGGACTTACATTGTACGTTGCTTCCTTGAGATTTTCTTTGGCTATTCAGTTTGCAATCTATCAATTCAATAACAAGAAGAGCAAAACTAAGTTCAAAGTTAGCCTTATACACTGAATATTGCAAATGAAAAAAATTGGTCCCCTCTACAATCAAATCTACCCACTAAATAATGCACTTATGTTATCCTGGAGAAAACAATTAATTAGATATTCTAGAAAACAATTAACTTTTTCCTCTCCCTAGTAATCCAAAAAAGGAAACTAGCAAAAAGAGAACACTTGAGATGGAATTAGCAAGAAATTAGCAGAGACCATGTAGCAAGTTACCCTCTTTCAGACCACTATCCATTGTAGTAGACACACACATGCACAAATGTGTTTTCTAACATTGCTCTATGCAAAACACAAATAACAGAACAACAACCAAGGAACAACAACCAGTAGCACCCAAGTTTATCTCTGTATCTCTAAAATTACCTGAGAGCTAATATAAAGCTTTCATCAAGCTTTGGTCAATGAGAGCCTCGACTTATTCATCAGTTGTGCCATGTGCCATCTTCTCTGCAAATGAGAGAAGAAAAAAAATGGAAAAATGAGTAGTTAGCAAAAGTCAATAAGTCCAACACAAAAAGCTAAAAGTAATTCATCCGGTACCCACAATTGATTCATAGAAAGGAAGCCCAAACAACCTAGGAAACAAACCAATTCACAATTGAAAGAAGCCACAAAAACCAATTCACAAAAGGAAGAAGTCGACCAGCACCCTTGATTTCTGCATTTACCTCAAAAAGGCACTTAAGAGTAGTATAGAAAGTTACCTTTGTTACAGATAGTATCTTATTAAACAATTAACAAACTGAAACGTTGGTTTTTAGATTAGGAGCAGTGACATAACTAGTTTGAATGAGGGATCTAAAGTAATTATCCTTTGGTTTTGAACAGAAAAGAGATTTAAATATAGTCACTTCTACTTTATTCATTCCAATAGTCTCAATCATATCTCTAAACTTTGTTGGCAATGAAAAGCTTCAACACTAAAAATCACTACTGATTTTTAAACATCTGCCACAAGCATCGAGAAAACACCAAATTTATGTATTGATAATCGAGTAATAAGAGAACATAGGAGGAACTGAATCACGTGTTTACTGTTTATATCAAGATTTACCAAATATACTTTATAATTTGAAATGAAGCCTCATACCCTAAAATTTCGAATCATAATTCTAAAGAACAATAACCAATCAATTATTGGCACCCCTGTTAACCTTAATGTCTCTCAGAATACAGAAAATAACCAAAAGAAAACGATAACTGAGTAAAAATCCACAACACAGAGAGGGAAAAATTACCAAAAATCCAGAAGTAAGTTGCAACTCTTTAGTCAGATTAGGAAGAGAGAGAATTTAGCAGCGATTTCTTTGGAAAAACTCTATCAAACCTTCAATGGTGGATCTGGTCTAATGAGGAAGAAAGAGAGAAATGTCGGCGATTGTTTGGGAAAACTTCTATCATTCCTTCAACAATGTTTCAATCTGGTCCGATGAGAACGTGAGAGAGCAGAATCCGGCGATTGCTGGTGAAAACTCCGGTCATTATCCGGCGACATTAATGTCCGACGAGGGATTGGGAGAAAGTGGAGGTCAAGAGGGTGGAAATCGCCGGCGAGTGCTCCGGAATCGGGGGCAACGAGTTCGGATCCGACGGCGGAGCGTTCTCCTTGGAGCCCTTCTGCTTCCGCGACGGCCGGGGCTTGGCGCGGCGCGTTCCCCTGGGAGCCCCTCTGCTTCCGCGACGGCTGGGGCTTGACCGCGCTAGGGCTGGGCGAGGCCGGAGACTCTATCGTCGTCTCCCTCAAGATTGCGTTTCTTGGCTGCATGAAGTGCTTCATGGCCGTGAGATCTAGAGAGAGAAAGAGAGAAGAAATAGAGGAGAGAAAGAGATTGAAAAGACAGAGCGACAAGAGAGGGAAAATGTACCGTTGGAGAAGGGAGACAGTTTTTACTTGATAGCGCCGCCTCCTTTTATGATTGTTTGTTTGTTAGTGTGTTATTACTCATATGCTAAAATACCTATCAAGTTTTTCTCAAAAAAAAAAAAAAAAAAATATATATATATATATATATATCATTAAGGTATTTTTTATTTAACTCTTCTTATATCTCTTTAACTTCTATCCGGTGATCTTCTACTAATTATTTTTTTTTTCCGTGAAAAAAACTCGATCGCAGGATTAAGAACAGAAAGACATCCTATAACGCGAAGACGACAGACTACTCAGATAATAAAAACACAAATGAGGAACAATCACTTTGACTAAGAAGCAAAAGACTAGACCTAAATAAGAAACAAACAAAACTAGCAAACTCAACGGGGGGAGACCACTCCTCAAAACCCACAAGAATCTACATTTTTTCTTGGTACTGAGGTGGGTTTTCTTGCTTTGCATGTGAGATGCTGAATTTCAACAAGCAACAACAATTTCCCAAATTGGATGACTTTTTTCTCTTTTGTACACAGCTTAGACCCAACTTCACCCAACATCAAAAACTCCCAAATCTCCTTTTAAATGACATTGTAATGACCTTTGATTGGTTGGATCGCACCTGAAAAATTCATTTAAAAAAACCTATGGTTCTTTAAAATTCAAATAAAAACTAAATTAAGGCCCTGTTTATTTTGCTGATTTGAGTTTAAAATTTGAGTTTTGCTACAGTAAAAAACTCTTATAAATAGTCACATCTAATTTTTTTACTACAGTAAAAAACTCTCACATAAAGTTACATTTCAACTCGTATTAAAAACTCGAATCAATAAATTAAACGGGCCTAATATAATGAAAATCCATTTTTGTATTTGAAATCCTAGAAAAACCTGAACCCTTTTGCTACAATTTCACTGGGAAAACTAATCTAACACCTCCCCTTTATTTTTTAACAAGCCTCTCTCTTCTTTTTCGAAATCAAAAGTTTGTTCATTGTTCATCCTCATTTGCAAAGACAAAAGAGGAGAGAAACAGAAGTATAAAGAAAGAGAAAGGGAAGTTAGAAGAAGATATTGGGCCCCATTACTTTGCTCTACATTTTAACATGTTGGATTCATTTCTAGTCAGAAAAGTGTCTAACGTGTCAACATTTAGAAAAGTTAACATTAACGTGCCAAAAGGAAAAAAAAGAAAAGAAAAGAGATAAAACGTGTTGAAGTTGGAAACTGTCACCTAGAGATATAATATTGACAACAACATGTGTCATAAAACAGAGAGATTATAAAAAAAAATAGAGGAATCATGTTTCTCATCTAAAACACAATATTATAAAGAAATTATAAAAAAAAAATGAAAGATCAATGCTCTTCAGGCAAAAAAGTCGTATATTTTTCTCTTGGATCAAGAAACACTGTCAACCAACAAATAGGAGAACTAGAATTAGACGTCCTTAAGGAGCATGACATGTATTAATATTACCCATTAGCTATGAGTCATCAAATATATACACATTATTAATGTATAATAAGAGCACACGAAATACTTTAAGTTTCTAATTTTTGAACCTTTCAATTTTATTTGGAAATCTAGTGTTCCCCATATGACAAATATTTTCACTTGGCTGGTTTTTCATAGAAATTGAATACTTGTGACGGGGTACAAAGGGAGAAGGCTCAGTTGGTTATCTCTCCATCCTGATGTGTCTTGTGTAAAGGGGATTGAGGAAACTATTGATCATATTTTTTTACACTGTAAGCTAGCTGGAAGGCTATGGGAGATGTTGTTGAAGGAAGTGAGGTTTTGTGTGGGCTTTCCCTGCTCATTGTAGTCCATTCATGATGGAGAAAACTCTAGATTTTGGGTCTAATAAAATAGAAAAAGTACCTAAGAATTGCACAATGATCTCAATGTTTAGAAGGATCAGCATGGAAAGGAATTCAAGGATATCCAAACATAAAGAAAGGGAAGCTCCAGACACAAAACAAAATAAATACATAAAGAAACGGACATAAACACTATGACCTTCTTTGATTCGCCGTTAGGATTGTCTGATTTGGTTTGAATTGTAGTAATTTGAAATGGTGATTCGAACCAGTATTTAGATACACAAATAAATTTTAATTTGAAATGGGAATATAATCCGAACTTTGTTTGAATAAAGTGTTGAAAGTCATTAGAGTTTTGTAACAAATCTTATAAAACCTTTTTGTAAATGACATTAAAAATGTGTAATATGGATGGGGATTTGTTTATTTCTTTATTATGAACAAATTGAGGAAGAAAACATCTTAATCGTAATTAAAACGAATAAGTCATGACAATTTAAGCTTGAAGTTGAGCAGAGAGAGAAAGTAAGATCCGAATTGTTTTCATTATAGAAAACAACTCGGATTGTTAGAATTTAGGAAAAGGTAAATTCTAAAATTAAGGGTTTAAAGTTTGAACAATTGTCAATGATTTGAATTGTCCTCATTTAGTTCTCTACCAAGTATCAATATAAATCTTAAACTATTTGATTTGAATTATTAGGTTTGAGTTGTTAAAAATAAACAACAGTTATCTATTAACATGAACAATTTCTGTTAAGGTGTGTGTGGTGCGTGTATCTATTAATAGGCACTATGATAACTCCATCAGAAGGGCAGTCGACAAATCACATTCAATTGTCATTAACTAGTAATGACAACCATATATTTTAAGAAGACTTGTAGAGAATACAGGGACTGATAGAGAAATAGCTAATATCACATTCATTCTTTTTAAGCAAATGAAATTCTGAATGTGATCTATTCCATAAGAGTTCATTTCAACCCTGGGTGCTTGCACTTAACCGAAAACATCAAAGGCAAAGGAGACAAAGTTAAACTCGTAAAAAAGATTTTCTAGCCTTTGGAGTACCACAATTTCTACTTTTCTTTCTTGCCTTTCTAACTTACTAGTTGGAAGAACGTGTTAGGCATGTGAGTATTCAATTTGTTAAATTTTTGGCAGGTATCGATATAAAATTTTTTAAATTTTATTTTTGTATTAATTTATTATTCTCTCAAGAGTTTTTGGTAGATTTATTCTCTCACCCAAGGCTTCTTTTAGAGGCTTTCCTTGCTCCAAGGGTATGAGTCGTCCAAGCTCTTCCTTATGGGCAAGTAGTAGACCGTACCTTGAAACAATGGACATGATGCGAGTACGGTGAGATTGTGTAACTTCCCAACATCTGAATGCATCAATGTTGAGATTTTCTTTAACCATTATACAAATAAATATGAAAATAAAAAATATACACGGTCTAATTTAAAAAGGCAAATAGACAGTTTTGACATTTTCTTGTAATTCCTAAGTGAAAACAGAGCAAGAAGGACCTTTGGCTTCAGCTGTTCCCGGAAAAAAAAAAGTTTGCACTTTAAGAAAGGAGGAATAGATAATCTTGCACAGAAAACTATGACTCTTACTATCTTCTATCAAATGTTTCAATTGCCTAGAAAAGAGGTATCGTTATACAGGAAACAACTACATGTTGCCTTTCATGTTTTTTAATCAGAAAAAGAAGCCGAATAACATAAGATAATTTTATCCACCAAATATTTATGATGAAATTAACATCTCAATGGATGCATTTAGAATTGGTTTTAAAATAATTTTATTTACAATAAAAAATAAAAATGAAATTATTTTGAGAATCATTCTGGGACTGATTCTAAAATTGCATTTAGTTAGTTTTTTAAGAGATTGTTTTTAGTATAATAAAAAAGTGAAATTATGTTTAGTTATAATTATTAATTAATATATTATAATATTATTAATAAGTACATGAAAATAAAAAAGGGAAAACAACTTTCAACCGTTTTTTAATTTCTTCACAAAAACTATTCTTACTGTTTTCGTTTTCATTTTTATTTTCAAAATATTTGCTAAATAAATGTCGTTTCATTTTTATTTTTATTTTTTACTTCTCAAAATATGTGAAAACCATTTTCAAAAACGGTTCCAAACACGCACAATATTAAACCAATTACAGCAGTTAAACATAGGACCCGAACCAAAAAAGTTTTGGACCCAACAAGGAGACCATGCAACATAAGCATTTAGTATAATCCATTTTAAATTTTACATTTCAAACATCTTGATTCTAAAAATACAAAAGTATCTACTTCAAAAATCAAAGATTGATTACAGTTGCTTTGGTATATTGTTGTCAATCTTTAAAGCTGCAATGTCAAAGCATTTCCTCAAAGTTTTGCTCAGAATTTTGCTCGTCTCAATAGGATGCATAATCGTGGAGCTATAACAATACCATTTCCTCAGAGTTTTGCTCGTCTCAATAAGAATAAGTTTGCTCCAAGCTACAGCAAATAAATATCTAAATGAGTAAACAAATTTTACAAGATAAGAAGAATTTTATTGACAAAATAAATCAAAGATCAAGAAGAGTTAAAATTACTATTCTAATGAACTGATGACGGCCCCGTTCATTTCACTGATTCGAGTTTAGAATTCGAGTTTTGCTACAGTAAAAAGCTCTCACAAACAATCACATCTAACTTTTTTACTACAGTAAAAAGCTTTCACATAAAATCAAATCTCAACTCGAATTAAAAACTCGAATCAACGAACTAAACGGCCCCGACATTACTTAAAAATTCCTTACCATTTAGCTCACATTGGCAATTCCAAAAGTATAAGAAAAATACACTCTTTTAGGTCAATATATTCCCATTTCATTTTTTTTTAGCAAGATCAAGCCATACTGTCCAACAAACTCATTTTACTTCAGGGAATTAGATATCATTGAAGAACCTAACTTGTACAGTAGAATGATAATTAGGAATTTAGATTATCTGATCAAATTAAATTATTAATTAGTGATAGAGATTTAGATCTCGTTCATTTCACTTATTTGAATTTTCAGTTTTGGGTTTCTACAGTTAAAAGCACTGAGAAAATGTCACATCTAATTTTTTTTGCTACAGTTAAAAGCTCTCAATAAATATCACATTTCAGCTTAAATTGAAAACTCGAATCTGCGAAGTGAACGAGACTTTATACTACTTGGAAATCGTAATTTCCTAACAGAGTTAAGATTGCCTGTCCAGAAATAGGATTTCTGCAATTTTAACAATAGTATAAAATATCAGGTTATAGAATTATTCTGTCCATTCTCTCCCTTCCATTGATTCTTCAATTCTTCTAACATTTATTCCCTTGTTTCTCTCTATTTCACTATCTACATTAGTGTGCCCCTCTTGCTCCTGCATCACATTGCCACTCTTGATCTCTCGTACAATTGTTCAATAAATTACCGCATAATAAAAGAGAATGAATGGGAGGAAAACATTTCTAATCTAGTTTTTTTGTTTTCCCTTTTAGGTTAGAGGTACACACACTACAACACTTTGCGAAGAACTTGAGTCATCCTATTCCTAATGCTACAACACATTGCTAATAGAAGACATTGTAGTCCACACTTTGACTGAACTTAAAAATTGTGAAAAGTGAACGTCTTACGGGTAAACAAATTAAATTGCCCATGATAGTTTTATGAGTGATATGAAAGAATCTGCGAGTATCCTAGCCTTGTGGATAATAAATATTTGAGATGAGCACCAATTTTCTTTAGACATGATATGCTACAATAGGAGGATGGTATGATGACAGTGTGAATTAATAAAAAGTCCCATACAATTATATGCGTTCTATGCCAAAGATATTGCATCATTTGTTTCCTTATGACCCATACATGAAACATCTGCTATAACTCCATCAGTTGCTGGATTGTGAACTTGCCATTGCCCATGAAAAGACAATAAGAATTTTGTTTGGAACAAATAATAAATAACTGAGACCCGAAATGACATGTAGAGAGTTAGAATGATGAATAAAGCAAAAAGGAAAAGATCAAGCTTTGGTAAATCTATAATGGATGATTTGGGTAAATACATTGGTTTACTACATATTAAGAAGGTGTTTGGTATGAGGATTCGTGCCATGGTTCGATGCTCGCTATAGTGTTTTCTCTCATAAAAAACACACGTAAATTGAGAATGATTCTGAATCATATTTCTGAATCCGTGAATCAAACATCAACTAAATAATGGATTTCCCTAGGGGGAGATGAAGATAGGACTCGAATTGACTGAAGAAGGCTACTGACTTACACAGTAAATGATTGATTCACCATATAAATTAATTAATTTACATAGTGAATAATAGACTTATGCCCATTTTCCTCAATCCAGACATGCTGGCCTTTTATTTTCAGCTACCAGTTGCCATTGCAAATATTGCAACATCGAAATCAAAATTGTTGATGAGATGATGACAGACACTAACCAAAATCCTAAATAAAAACGCAAACAAGCATACAGCAATGACGAAAACTGCATACAATATAGCTAAAATGGACTTAAACAAACTACAATAAAAACAATAAAATAATTTCGAAAATCTTTCATATTAACAATTTCAGTGTCTAAAACAAAGAAATACTTATGCAATTAAGATACAGAAAAACCATGAAGTTTTCCCATCAGCCTCAAAGAAAATCAAAATACTTATCTGCCTGACCTCTATTATAGTTTTCTCGTCTGTCCATTTCCCACCAGTAAGGCATTGGGTAGACCAGAACGTTTTAGCTGAGAATCAACACTCTTGGCGTCCATTGTTATCTGCCATTCAATCCCACATTCACTTGTTAATGAATCCATTCCCGTAACGTTATATATGTGTATATCTACACACACATACAAGATGAATAACAAGAATTGGGCAACCAACCCCACTGCCAAAAGATAACTTAAGAGCATACTCATTTTGCATTGAAATTAACCATACTTTCAAATTTTTGTATCCGTAAATTATCTATAAATACAAATTATATAATTTAGATGTACATCATCTTTTCCTTGAATAATATGAGCATCTAAGCTTTTATCCAATTACGACTAATAATTATATGCAACTGAGAAGAATAAAGGACCAGAGGCAGTAGAAAAACAATAATGTTCACGCGTATCCAATGAAAATGAAAATGAAAACGCAAATTAACTAGGAGACAAGAAATAAGATCATAACAAGAAAATTTTTGACAAAATGGAGATGAAGATGATAGTAGTTTTAGCATGTTGGACTAATTTGACAGGGAAAAAGAAAAAGCAATGCACAGACGCTTTTTATTGAATTCTTGAAAATTGCGATGTTTAACATAAAATTTCACATGTTAAAAAAAAAAAAGATTACTTTTCCACTCAAGAACATAAAATTCATATGCATATACTAGCATTTAATCCTCAAATTTCAATAGTAGAAAAATTCATACAACACAAATTATTTGACAAATAGAGTTTCTAAAATTCACAAATATCGATCAGAGAGAAGAAGAGATTACTTGCTAGAATTGTTGTTGAGATCGGAGAGAGATTCAAACCATTACAAACAAAAAACTCAAATTCTTTAGTTCAAAACCCCCCCTTTTTGTTGATCCTAGATGGTCCTACTGCTCACTATAGAATGATTTGTATTTTTTGTATATATATATTACTATAGAATGATATTAATTGCTAATAAGGTTGTCTAAAGAAAACATTTCTTTTTAGAAAAAAGAAAAGAAAGAGCAGAGAGATCAAAGAGCTACTAATAAAGCTACTAGTAATATGGTATGCATTTGATAATTTATCATTTGAGATATGCAAGCTCTTTTTGTATATCGTTTTGTCAAGATCCAAAATTTCTAATTCAGAATCTTCAATCAGATAGGCCTGCAATTCGCTATACTCATGTGAGAAGAAGCTGAGTTGGTGTTATGATTGTACACGTGTAGGCAGAATGGATGTTATGATTGTACACGTGTAGGCAGTTGGGTTTTTTAAATGGTTATAAGTGCTGGTAAACTGAGTTTGTTAGTCGATTGTAATATCAAGGGGCTGGGAGATAGTGTTAAAGGATTTGTTAGAGGGTTGGGAATAATGACAAAAAAATATAAATAGGTAGTGGAATGAAAGAGAAAGGGGGGAGAGTTTCATTCTGGAAGAAGTCTTGGATCAACCAAGCAAGGGAGATTGGCTGGCTCTCGAAGTTCAGCTGCCTAAGGAAAATTGTACAGGCCTTAGGGTTGGTTCAAATTCAATAAAAAGATTCATTTTCTTTTTCTTCTTTCTTTCTTTCTCTATTCTAAGTGTTTCTGGCTCTAAATCAGTTCTAGTACCTATCAATTTTGGTATCAAAGCAACGATTTTGAGCATGACTGTGAGGAAATTACGTTTTCTAATAATAATTATAGGCCACATATTTATAATAATTATATTGACGCTACTTAATTAATTGGACTAATTAAGTGGTCTAATTATAGTGAGCCCAAATAGTCTCCTAATTGAGTATGAGTTAAATGAGTGGATACCTAATATTGACCCAATTAGGTATAATGGAAGCCTAATGGGACAGTATATAAAGAAACTTAAGTTATGGTCCCCAATATGTCAAATCGTTCGACCGTTTTCCCTTTTCCCCATCTAGAGAGAGAACACCCCATTTAAGAATTTAGTGATTTGACTGAGGAAGACAATAACTCAACGTACTCGTTGTCTTAGAGATTTATGCTAGAGATTAAGACTGCACCAATGGAGACATGTATTTATGCTAACCTATTTTCTTAGTAATTTGGTGTAATTATTCCTGAATGTGGTATAAGGATTAAAGACCAACAAGTGGTATCAGAGCAATCATCACATTAAATTATTAAGAGAATTTTCATCTCCAATATCTCCGGTTGAATATTATGTTGATTGATTCATATGATTTTTCTTTATCTATGGAATTTTTAATATGCTTTATTTTGTTGAGAAAAGCATGTATATTAATAATCATATGAATTTTTGGTGATTGCTATTGATCAAAATTTGTTGAATAATTTTCGGATTAATTGTTATTCACAACATTTGATTTTCTAGAAAATAAGGAATTAAGGAAATTTGGTAAAGAAATTTTTTTTAAAAAAAAGGTTTGCTGGATTTTTTTTTTTTGGATTAAAGATTGTGGCCGGTGACACCCTTGGCCGCGACGCTGAGGAAACTAAGGTGCGGCCATTGGGCCGCGCCAACGGGCTTGGCCACAGCGGGATGAAGAATAGTGGCGGCCAAAGCCGCCGCATAAGGAAAGTTAAAAAAAAAAAATTTCATGGCCGGTGGCCGCATCTGTCGCCGCCGGCACTGTGGATAACCGGACGCAGCCTCCTAGCCACGCCGGTACAGGATAGCTGTGGTGTACCACTGCGACTACACGCAGTGGCGGCCTGCCGGCCACCACATTTGGTCAAGGGTCGCGACAGTATGTGCGACCCTAGGGTTGAAGCAGCTCTGGGTGTCGGTACAGAGCTGCCAAAACAAAATAATAACAATAATAATAATAATAATAACACGGGCCCGTTTGGGGCTCATGACAGAAGAAGCAAACACGGGCCCTATTGGGCCTATGGTTTAGTGAAAGGCCGCAGGTATATACCTGCGGCCATAAGGGAGGTAAAATTGTCAATTTTGGCAATTTTGGGTTTATTTTTAAACCCAATATTAGAAATTTTCAACATTTGGACAATTTTTAACCCATTAAAAAATTAAGTGCAAATTAATTAAAGGAATTTAAAGATTTAATTGAATAAAATGAAATTTCGGTTCTTTATTTTGTTATATTTAATCATTATTGCACTTAATTGTCTTATATTTTGAAATATATTGATTGAAATAATATTATTGCCAAAGTAACATCTGTTGTGGATGTTAATTTATTTTAGAATATAAAGATATGTATGCATGTTATTTATCCGAATAATTATCGGCTCAAAGGAAGGTTATTATTTTGCCAAATAATGGATATACCTGTGGTAATAAATATGTGACAATAATAAGGTTTTCCATGTGAACAATAGTCGGCCCAAAGGAAGGCTGTTGTTTGACAGGATTTATTATCAATATTTGATTACTTCGTGGTGAGTACCACTTACAAGCTGATATTCTGGTCCAGAGACTAAATATCAGTGTTGTGCTCGGTATCTTAAAATGGGCCCACCATGCTTCAGATTGTTTGTTTTTGTCATGTATGTATTTTTTATTATTTGATTATGCTTATGTATAACATGAATGTTGATTGTGAGTATATTGTTTTATTTTGTTCTCTATTCAGTTTGTACTACTGCTGCTAATGTTTCTGCCCAAATAAGTTTGATCATAATGCTGAATGTGACGAATTTTAAGATCTGGAAAGATAACGTGGAAATCATTCTCGACTGTATAGATTTAGACGATGAGTTAAGAATAGAGCGACCCACTGCCACTACAGAAAATCTGAATGCAGATAAAATTGAGAAGTGGGATCGCTCCAACCGCATGAATCTAATGATAAGGAAACGCTCCATTCCGGAAGCGTTTCAGGGCTCTATTACTGAGAGCACTAATGCCATGAAGTTCTTCAAGGAAATTAAGCAATATTTTGACATAAACATTTATTTGTTTATTTTCTGCATAATAAATAAGATGAATTTACAATTTTATAGTTTTTCCTCTGAATGTGTTAATTTTCTGTTTGCAATTTTGCATTATGTTTAGAAAATTACATATTGATCTCATAAAGAATAAAGCATGACCAGTTAGAAATAGGCATGTTAGAGATCACATTACACCACTCATCCATACTTGATCTATGTCATTGAATATGTTGGTGTGGTGACCATGGAAGGTTTAGTTGCGTTTTGAAAGTGATGAATGTTGGGAATGATGTCCTAAAAGCATGAGATGTAATATGATATTTATTATTTATTTGATAAAAGAGTTTATTCATTATTTTATGTGCATATATTTATGAATATTTTATAAATATCAATGAAAATTTCATGATTATTTATGTGACCTTAAACATTGTTTAAGGATAATAATCAAAATAATATTCATAATGAATTTAATTAAAGTTCAGAATCTTTAATTAAAACATCATTAATACATGTCATTCCCATTTAGAATGGAATCGTGTTATCCGTACTGTTAATATGACGAGATATTGAATAAGTGTATTTCGCATAATAAGATTATGTGGAACATGGACACAAACACAATATGAATTTGTAATAATTTTCGTTAAGTATAGAAATTTTAATTGAGTCTACCGATGGTCATATATAGAATGATCATAATCTAAAGTTCTTAGCAAACTCTTATTTATGGATTCGTGTCTTTTGATTTACTCGGTACGGATTTCGAGATCCTGAATCATATTCCTTGTATTTTGGAGACATGATGAAGTAGGTAGCCGGAAATTTTATTATACGATATGGAATCCATTCCTTCTTCAGAAAGAAGTAGATATATAATTATCTTGAGAGTTGTCCGGTACTTGGACCAGTAGGAGCTCTAATTCATGAATTTGTTTTATGAATCATCGTCCATTAGAGAATCAATAATACTTAATGATAAAGATGTAATTAGAGAGGTTAACGGATTTTACCTAATTCTAATTATGAATTATTTATGGAGGATTGATCTATATGCAGTGACTACATCACATTGACATTTCACGGTTTAAAAGTAATTTATATCTACAATTACGAGAGTGCAATTCCAAGTTTATAGTGGAATAACTATTAAAATTAATAAGATTAATTAATTATTAATTTTATTAGAGCTCAAAATTATAGGTCCATGAGTCCCCGCGTCGTCCTTGTAATTCTACAAGACACTAAGGGCAAATTGAGAATTTTTGAATTATGGAATTGTAAAAATTAAACACTCAAGAATAATTAATTGAGAATTAATTATTATTTAAATAATGTGATTATTTAAATTTAAATTTAAATTTTGGATCACTTATGTGAATGTGTTCACATTGTGTGAACACAAGACACAGTGTGAACACACAGTATGAACACATCTGAAATTATCCATTTAACTTATTTGATAAGTTGTTCAATTTATAATTCAGATTAATTTGAGTTTGACTTAAATTAGAATTTGAATTTGAGTCAAAATTGAACTGCAGGATAAATGATGATTTTCTCTTCCTTCCTTATCTAGTGTTGGCGCCTACCACATGGATAAGATCCCTTATCTTGGCCGGCCACAATGGATGGATAAGGATGGGAGATTTTATTTCAAAATCAAATTTTAAGTGGGAGAAAATAGATAAGCTTTATCTTGGAGATAAAGGCAAGACTCTTTCTAGGAGTTTAACTACCAATCTATAAATAAGGAGATAGTAGAAAAGTGTGGAAGACAATTTTTTGCTCTTATTTTTATATAGTGGCCGGTTTTCACAAGTGTTGTGAGAGGAAAAACTTTTCTCTAAAAATTCCACATTGTGCATGCGTTGGTGTTCGTGGAAATTCTTGAGTGTTTTTGTTAACCCGTTTTGTTTCAGGTGTGTCCACACACACGTCTTTGTGGATTCAAAGAATTGAGGAGGAAGGAGCGAGGATTGTTTGAGGTCAAAGAATTCAAGTTATCATCCTAATCGGTCGCTAGGTATAATTCATAATCCAGTTCTTGATAAATAAATTAATGAGATTAATTCATTCATGCATAAATTAAAATAATCTATAGAGTATCTTAAAGGTTTTATGAAAATTTTTGTTACATGATCCGCTACTCACACGCTTCCGTATCCGAATTCGATTCGGAAACCAATAATTGGTATCAGAGCAGTCTATAGATGATATTAATTTATGCTCTGATTATTTGATAATCAAAATTAATGTATTAAATATGTGATATTTCATTATGTATGTATGTGATAGGTGTGCACTTGCATTTATGGATGTTTATTTTTAATTCATGTTGATGAATGTATAGATGATGGATTTGGTCGTTAATTATATGGTTCCATGGATCGCATTAAAATCGTTCAATTACAATTATTTGTAATTTTATTTGGGATTAGACTTATTGTAATTCTAGGGTTTTGGGTAGATTAGGGTTCAAATTTTCATGCACAAGAAGCCCGGAAGACACCCTATGCAGCCCCGGACCACCAACCTCGTATCTGCCCAGATCAACCTCAACGCTCGCGCGCCAGCCGACCTAGCGCGCGCGCCAACAGCACCAGCGCGGGCGCGCATCGCACGGCCAGCGTGGGCCCAGACTCGACCAGCGCGCACTAGGAGCAGCCATCGGACTTTGAACCAGTTTGAGGGTTTTTGAAACCCTTATTTTGCGTGCTAAAGGACTCGGAAGAGTTTCGGACCCCGAAGAAGGTGAAATCTGACCCGAAGATGAAGAACGAAGTTGATGAACGAAGAATTCAAAAATCGAAGACCCGTTGATGTAACAGATGAAAATAATTTTTGTAATTATTTATTTATTCGATTTGGTTGTAATTATTATTCGTTCAATTTGGTTGTAATTATATTTTCCACGGGAGCTGGTCAAATTCCATCTCAATAGCCGATTGCATATATATGTTGATAATTATATATTATATGTCTATGCATATGACATGCCATATAAATATAGTGTGCCTACTCACATGTTTTATGACATGTAATGCATACACGCATTTATTATTATTTATTTTATTTATTTAAAAGAGTTTTAAAAGGATAAAATAAAATAAGAACCATGCGCTAAAATCAATTTAATACGATCAAATTGATTTAAGTTACAAAATTAATTTGCAAAATAATGTTACATGTGAAATTGAATTTATGAGTTAAATTTTAGAATTTCACATATCCAAAAAATAAATTATTTATTTATCGGCATTTGAAAACCATGAGATGTTTTTCAAATAAAATACATATTTGCAAAATAATGAGTGGGAGAGGGTTGTATGACAATACGACCCACTGGTCTCCATCGTTAGTTCAACACCGTGAGATTTGAAAGGGGTCTGCACTCCCTACGGAATGTGTTCTTTCGGGTCAATAACAAGGTTGACTTCTTAGCGATAGGATTCAAAGATGTATTTCTGGTTTGACCTACCCTACGGTGGCACTCCGGAGTTAAGTCCGTAGAATCCAAAACGATGAGTTACACTCATGAAAATATAATCAAATTTGTTGATTATATTTTTGGCCAAAATAACGGTAGTTGATAAATATGAGATATTTTGATTATATTTATTAATTAAGAAGGTCTCGGTTCAATTTATAATATTTTGACCTACCCTACAGCGACACTATATTCCTGGTAAATTGGATTATCGTTGGCACTTAAAATTAAAACATGATTTATGTATTTTTCATGTGCATCATGCATCATATTTAATTGTGCCTAAAAATTACATGTTTTGATATTCATGCACATAAATTGATTAGATGAATATTCTACTTATTTCCAGTAATATGTCAAATCATATAATCTCACTACACAAAATTGAAACACTGACTAGAGATAAACTATGCGAAGTGGTAAAATAACATAAACAACTCACATTTATGTGATGAATATAAGTTTGTCCCAAATGGAGGATTGTCCTCATGTCCCTAACAAAACCACTGTAGCTAACTGTTATATAGGGGTGCGTGGTAATTCACAAGAAGCATGAAGGCATAGAGACAACTTATGAGATAATGCAGTCATCAGATACTATATATGGAAATCCATAAAAGAAAGGCTTGGCTAAATACTGTAAGGGCCCTGACCAAAAGACACAAGAAAAGTTGTTTCCACTGAAATAAAGGAAAGGAATTAAGCAAATACGATTTGCTAGTTCTAAAAACATATTTAGTAAAGGGTGATTCATATTCCTGGATAGTAGATTCGAGAGTAACTAATTATGTTTGTTTTCTTTATTAAGTCTTAGCTCTCACAAGGAAAGTCGTTTCCACTGAAATAAAAGAAAAGAATCAAGCAAATACGATTTGCTAGTTCTGAAAACATGTTTAGTAGAGGGTGATTCATAATCCTTAGATTCGGGAGCAACTAATCATATTCATTTTCTTTGTAAGGCTTTAGCTCTTTAATGAAAATTGTTTCCACCTAAACAAAGAAGAAGAATAAAAGTAAATAAGATTTACTAATTCTAGAAATATCTTTAGTAAGAGGGTGATTCCTCGTCCTGGATAGTTGATTCAGGATCAACTAATCATGTTTAGTTTTCTTTGTAAAATATTAGTTCTTACAAAGAACTTGCTATTGGGGACTACATGATGGAAGTGAGAATAGCGCGAAGGTATCGGCAAAAGTAGTGGGAGAAGTTAGACTTCAATTTTAGAAATACATGTTATGAACAATGTTTATTTCCCTCCAAGCATAAAGAGAAATTTGATTTCTATTTTCAAATTATTTGAACAATTGCCTTTAATGATAATCTAGTCCACAATTTTTTCGTAATGGTTCCGATATTTGTTCTGGATATTTGGAAAACGGTTTATACTGTTTAAACCGATGCCTGACTCACTACATAATGTTCAAATATTGTCGAACCTAAGAATAAGAAGTAAAAGATCTCTCATGATAAATAACACATATCTATGGCATTTAGATTTGGTTATATTAGCCTAAACATTATTGAAAGGCTGATAAAGGAAGGTCCTTTACGCATACTAAAAGTTAGTAAGCTTCTAGTCTGTGAATATTGTCTAGGAGGCAAAATGACCAAGAGGCATTCCACGTCGAAAGGAGAAAGAACCACAGAACCACCTCGATTGATACATTCGGATGTATGTGGACCGTTAAATGTCAAAGTTAGAGGAGGTTACAAATAATTTATCACTTTTATTGATGATTATTCGAGATATGGTTATATTTACCTAATGAAACATGAAACTTTTAGAAAGTTTAGAGAATTCTGAGTAGTAAAAGTTAAAAAATAATTAGGTAAATCAATCAAGACAGTTCGATCTGGTCGATGGGGTGAATATCTGGACCAAAAGTTCCGGGATTTCTTGATTGAATGTGTGGTATCCCAATTGACTACACCCGGTACACCACAATAGAATGGTGTAGCCAAAAGGTGAAATCGAACTTTGCTCGACATGATAAGATCAATGTTGAGTTATTCTTCACTTTCTACTTCGTTCTGGAATTATGCCCTAAGAACCAACGTGTATATTCTGAATGTAGTACCATCTAAGTCTGTACCAAAGACACCCCTAAAGTTATGGAATGATCGAAAGGTAGTTTTGAAGTATATTCACATATGGGGGTGTCCGGCTCATGTGATGAAACAAAAGACTGAAAAGTTGGAACCAAGATCAGAAGTATACATATTTGTGGGATATTCAATAGCGACAAGAGGATGATTATTTTACATAGTCACAAGAATCAAAAGGTATTTGTATAAAAAAATACCACGTTTCTGGAGCATGACTATATGATAGTTTTCAAGCCCAAAAGTAAAGTAGTTCTAGAAAAGTTACTTTCTAATGAGATTGGACTACAACTGACAAGAGTTGTTGGAACGCTAAGATATAAGACCACGATTCATAATCAAACTCTTATGGCACCTCATCATAGTTGTAATGACCGGGAAAATTTTAGTCCAATTCGGACAGTCCGGCATTTGACCGTAATTTTTCTGGAATTGTAAGTAGTAAAATTTTGACTTGATCGAAAGAAGGTCGTGTAGAAACTTTATGTACGGGACAAAATTTTTTGAAATGTGTAAAGTTATAATACAAATATTTCTTCAGAGGAAATTCGTAAATATCAGTTATGCATAGTGCAATATCAGTGAAAAAATAAAAATTTTAACAGTTATATTTCAGTTCTAAAAAACTGGAAAATTCAGTAGACGACCAAATGGCAGGTTAGAAAAAGAGCAAAAATGTCAGAAGTAAAGAAAATAGCAATAGTTCTTAAAATAAGATTTTCTCGAGTCAGTTAGAGCAAGAAATAGCTAAAAAACCAGAACCACAAGGGTAAACATTTTGAGCAATTCTAGACTGATTGAAATGAAAATTTCAGAAAAACAAATTGACTAATGAGATCCCCAAAAGAATTGGGTTGAATATGAGAAGTTTGACCCGGGATACTCGGCAGTCCAAAAATGCAGTACAAAACATGTACCGGGAGGAAAATTATCAGTACCGGAAAGAGACTCGTTTTAAGAAACGGAAAGTTGGGTCTTGACAAGAAAAATTTGCGGAACTTAGAACCACTCAAATTAAGTATTCAACTTAAGTAGAATTAGTACAATTAAATTATGAGAATTAAAGCATTTTCTTTTTGTTGGAAATAAATAGAAAAAGAATTAAAGTATTTTCTTTTAATTGGAAAGTAATAGGAAAAATTAATAAAAAATTAATTTGTTTCTTAAAAAGGCTTAGGAGGGAAATTAGAAGTCAAATGTGTTCTATTATCCTTAGAGTGGCCGAACCAGAGAGAGAGAGAGAGAGAGAGAGAATCAAGCGTTTTTATCGAAATTTCTTCCGTTCAGTCTGGTAGAATCAAAATCCGTGGCGTTCTAACGGGAAATCTCAACTTATAGAGGTAAGATTTCAGGTTTTTCATAGTGAAATTCTATGATTTTTGATTTAGATGAATAATAACCAATCTCAGAAAACTTTCATTAAAGTAAAAACTGAAACTGAGGTTTTGTAGAGCACCGTGATAGGAGTCTAATGGCGTAGGAATTGAAACGATTGAACGAGGTTTTGGTGGATTTTGACTAAAAATCCGTGAGCCCTAAATGAGAAAGAACTTGTGTTTTGTTCAATTTTTGAGTTGAAATTTGTGTTGAGAATTATGAATCTTGACTCTAGGAACCGAAATAGGAAGTTAGAACGAGCTATTGGAAGCTCGGGTAACGAGAAAAACTAGGTGAAACTCTGCCAAACTTTCCTAAACCTAGTTAGTAAATGTTAAGTTATGGTTTCAATTTTCAAGTATGAGTAATAGTTTTAAGATCCAAAAATGAATAAATTGAGGTTTCAGAAATCGAGACACATAAATTGTGGAATTTGCCTCTTAAGCTAGAAAATTCGGCTTAGAGGAATAAAATTCAAAAATGAGTTTGAGATTGGATTTCGAAATCTAAATCTGAGGAATTTTGATATTGAGAATAGGATGTTAATACCGATTTCCATGACACAGGTTTTGGCATGAAAATCGAAGTACGAAGGAAGAATTCTCAACAAGCGGGAATACTAGCAGATTATTTGTAAGTGTAGATATATATATTTGTCTGTACTCGAATAAACTGTAGGATAGACTTAGAATTATGAAATTGCTTATATTTCTAAGTTATGTGATATTGAGTGTTTGAGGGCTTAGTGCCCTAGATTGCAGAAAGACAACATACGGTTACCCTAATGCTCAGTTTAAGGTATGCATTAAGCATTATGCATCTCATGTTAAGCATGTGCACGTAGAGAAAGCGGCATACAGTAAAGTTTAAAATTCTTTGAAATGCAAATCCAAAATTCGGTAAAGTTAAAAGACTGACGGGTTGTCGGCCTCCCAAGGGAGAAAATCTCAAAGAGTAGGAGATCCTGACTAGACCAGGCAGTTAAGCAGGGGCCCAGGCCCACAGTAACCAAAACAAAAAGACATAAAGTAGTTATTAAAGCATGTTTGTGAAGGAAACATATTCACATGTGCATTCCTGCATTATGACACATTATACAGTTTTACTAGTTTTAAGATGATTGCATGTCTATACTTACTGGGCATAGACTCATCAGTTTACTCGTGTTGCAGGTAACACAGGTAAACAGCAAGCTATATAGTAGTTCAGTTTGATGGACTGGCTGATGCAAGGTGGCGGATATGTCATGGGTTCACGGGAGTGGTGTCTACTTCGCCCGTGTAGGAAAAATTTCCGCTGCAGAAATAATGTAATGTAGAACAAAAGTTTGTGTATTAAGTATTAAGAAATAGATGATACAGTGTTAGTAAAGATCATCAGACTGTATCAAGTTAAGATAAGTTTTGGGGATTATTTCCATATCCGAAATCACAAAGTATTAGATAGATGTAACATTAATATAACAAAAGAACATGCTAAGGAACATGTTGAGAACTCGAAGGTTAAAAAAAAAGGAAAAAAAAATTCACCTGTGTATGGATGTGATATAACGAGGTGATAGTCAAGTAAAAAGTATTGGATTAGACAATATTTCGGCCTACTAGTAGTAGTATAAGATTGGTGACCTGCCGCTAGGGCGGGAGGCGTCACAGTAGTGGGAGGGTAAGCGGGTTACCTGACTGGTATACTGAAGAGGCCCAGATTGTCACCGCTGATGATGGTAAGGAGGATCTATCGACCTTTAGGGCTGTGATGGAGTCCATGTACTCTAACTCAGTATGGCAACTTGTAGATCTACCTGAAGGGGTAAAATCTATTGGATGTAAGTGGATCTTTAAGAGAAAGAGATGAGCGAATGGAAAAGTAGAGACTTATAAAGCAAGGCTAGTGGAGAAAGAGGGAGTTGACTATGAGGAAACTTTTTCACCGGTAGCCATGCTTAAGTCCATCCGGATACTCCTGGCCATAACAACATATTTTGAATATGAGATATGACAGATGGATGTCAAGACAGCTTTTCTGAATGGCTATCTTGAGGAAACCATCTATATAGATATGCTAGAGGGTTACATAGAGAAAAGCCAAGAGCAGAAGTCTGTAAGCTGTTGAGATCCATTTATGGATTGAAGCAAGCTTGTAGATCACGGAACATCAGGATTGATGAGGCTATTAAGTCTTATAGATTTGATCAAAACCAAGATGTATCAAACGAAAGAAAAGAAGATGTTCTTATTCTTTACAAGCCCGAATATCTGATATTCAGTGGGAGTGGCCAGTCGTTGTCAGTTGAGCTCAAGATTCAATCATTGGGTAGCCGTGTAGTGTATCCGTAAGTGTATTAAGAAAGCAAGAAACTATAACATAGTTTAGTTAGTAAAAGAGTTGTCTTTAGCTGGATACGCAGACTTTGACTACGAGTCATGCATGAATTTTGAGAGTCGACATCCAAATCTGTGTTCACACTAGGTGAAGGAGTCATGATATGAAAGGTTGTTGGAAAAATGTAATTGCTAATTCTATCATTAAGAGTTAATGTGTTGCATCTTATGAAGCAGCAGAAGAAAGCAACCTAACTACAGAAATTCTTAACTAATCTAGAAGTTGTTCCAGGCATAGATTAGTCATAGACACCTATAAAGTTTCATATTAGAGACATATTCTACCTGCTTTAAGACAAGTGAGAGATTGTTGGGAATGGTGTCCTAAAAGCATGAGATGTAATAGGATATTTATTATTTATTTGATAAAAGAGTTTATTCATTATTTTATGTGCATATATTTATGAATATTTTATAAATATCAATGAAAATTTCATGATTATTTATCTGACCTTAAACATTGTATATAAGTGTTATATACGAGAGGAGAATGTTTAAGGATAATAATTAAAACAATGTTCATAATGAATTTAATTAAAGTTCAGAATCTTTAATTAAAATATTATTAATACATGTCATTACCATTTAGAATGGAATGGTGTTATCCAGACAGTTAATATAATGAGATATTGAATGAATGTATTTCGCATAATGAGATTATGTGGAACATGGACACAAACACAATATAAATTTATGATAATTTTCGTTAAGTATAGAAATTTTAATTGAGTCTACTAATGATCATATATAGAATGATCTTAATCCTGAGTTCTTAGCAAACTCCTATTTATAGATTTGTGTCTTTTAATTTACTCGGTACGGATTCTGAGATCTTGAATCCTATTCATTGTATTTTGGAGACATGATGAAGTAGGTAGCCGGGAATGTTATTATACGAGATGGAATCTATTCTTTCTTGAGAAAGAAGTAGATAAATAATTCTCTTAAGGGTTGATTCGGTACTTAGATCAGTAGGAGCTCCGATTCATGAATTTGTTTTATGAATCACTTCCATTAGAGAATCAATGGTACTCAAGGATAAAGATGTAATTAGAGAGGTTAACAGATTTTACCTAACTCTAATTATGAATTATTTATAGAGGATTGATCTATATGCAGTGACTACATCACATTAACACTTCACGATTTAGAAATAATTTATATCTATAATTACGAGAGTGTATTTCTAAGTTTATAGTGGAGTAACAATTGGAATTAATAAGATTAATTAATTATTAATTTTATTAGAGCTCAAAATTATAAGTTCTTAAGTCCCCGCGTCGTCCTTGTAATTCTACAAGACAATAAGGGCAAAATGAAAATTTTAAAATTATGGAATTCAAAAAATTAAACACTCAAGAATAATTAATTGAGAATTAATTATTACTTAAATAATGTGATTATTTAAATTTAAATTTGAATTATAGATAACTTATATGAATGTGTTCACATAGTGTGAACACAAGACACAGTGTCAACACACAGTATGAACACATCTGGAATTATCCATGTAACTTATTTGATAAGTTGTTCAATTTAGAATTCAGATTAATTTGAGTTTGACTTAATTGAAATTTGAATTTGAGTCAAAATTGGACTGCATGATAAATGATGAGTTTGTCTTCCTTCGCTATTTGGTGTTGGCGCCTACCATAGGGATAAGATCCCCTATCTTCGCCGGCCACAATGGATGGATAATGATGGGAGATTTTATTTCAAAATTAAATTTAAAGTGGCAGAAAATAGATAAGCTTCATCTTAGAGAGAAAGGCAAGACTCCTTCTAGGAGTCTAACTACTAATCTATAAATAAGGAGTTAGTAGGAAAGTGTGTAACACAGTTTTTTGCTCTTATTTTTATAGTGGCCGGTTTTCACAAGTGTTGTGAGAGGAAAAGATTTTCTCAAAATATTCCACGTCGTGCATGTTCTGGTGTTCGTGAAAATTCTTGAGTTTTTTTGTTTACCCGTTTTGTTTCAAGTGTGCCCACACATGTCTTTGTGGATTCAAGAAATTGACGAGGAAGGCTCGGGTTTTCTAAACAAAGCATTAGAGCGAGGATTGTTCGAGGTCAAAGAACTCAAGTTATCATCCTAATCAGTCGCTAGGTATAATTCCTAATCCGGCCCTTGATAAATAAATTAATGAGATTAATTCATTCGTGCATAAATTAATATAATCTACAGAGTATCTCAAAGGCTTTATGAAAATTTTTATTATACACGATCCGCTACTCACACGCTTCTGCATCCGAATTCAATTTGGAAACCAACAACGAAAGCCGCCATATCAATGATCAATTTACTGATTGATAAAAGATTACATGATAGTTTAGGGATATGTAAGACTTCAGCTATATTTACTTTTTGATTTCCTACACACGGAATATATGAGACAAACAGTTTTGCAGATCCTGTTATATTGTCGATTGCACTCGAATCTATAAACCTTGGGTGACTAGAATTAGGACTGACACTTACTAGGGCAACAATGAGGTAATTACCTTTCTGGGCTAAGCAACACGAGGATGAGGAATTTACATATAGATTAGACGACTGAAGGAGCTTGTATAGAGTGTCTAGCTGTTCCTTTGTGATTGAAAGCTTTTCTGAGGAAGACCGTTGCTCTTGATCATCATTAGAAGCCTGGAATGCGTGGTTATCTCCTTTTTTCTTCCAATTCAGGGGCTTTCCATGCAGTTTCCAACATGTCTCCCATGTATGCCATGACTTCTTGAAGTGATCACACCAAGGATTCTCAGTTCACCTTGAGTTCTTCCTGTCTCCATCAAATTCAAGACCTTTGGAGACCAACACTGAGCTTTCAATTTCAGGCGCGATTTTTGACTTGTTCATCATGACGTTTCTACGCGCCTTTTCTCTCCTTACTTCCGAGAAGAGTTCACGTATGTTCGGCAATGGCTTTCGACTCAGAATTCTCCCTCGCACTTCATCTAATTCACGATTAATGTCTGCAAGAAACATGTAAACTCGTTCATCCTCCTCTCTTTTCAAGTATCGCACACTATCTTTAAAGCTTTCCCATTCGTCTTCATAACATTGATCTAACTCCTGCCACAGCGTCACTTTTTTCATCGTAGTATGCAATCACTTCCTTATCTCCCTGCTTCAAGTTCCATAGCCGAGTCTTGAGTTTGAAGATTAGGGAAGGATTCTCCAAATCAGAATATGTGTCACAGACCGCTTCCCACAACTCCTTGACAGTGGGAATAAATAAGAACGGTTTTCCTGTTGCAGGCTCCATGGAATTGATGAGCCAAGCTGTAATCATGGAATTTTTGGATCTCCATGCTTTGAGTTTGGGATCATCATCTGTTGGTTTCTTCACCTCACCAGTCAAGTGACCAAGTTTTTCTTTTCCATCTACAACGAGCTTCATCGTCTGTGCCCATTCAAGATAGTTTTTTCTATTCAACTTGTGAGTTGTTAGTTGTAGAGAATTCTGAATTGATGTAGCACTCTCGATCACTTCCCCGGACAACGAGGAGCCTTTAACTGCTCCGGTCATCACCGTCTTGACCATTAGGAATTCAGGTCGGTCATGGTTCTGATACCATGAAAGTTTTGAAGGGAAAAAACTTCTAAAATTTTATTGAATATAATTGACAAAATTTGTATAAATAGCCCTAGGAGTGCCTCGGATTTCAGCAACAAAACCCTATCCACTTGGTAACAATCTATTCTAATCTTATCAACATAAAATTCAAATTCAAACTAACAAACCCTAGGATAACAGAATCTGTTTGTAACATATTTGTTTTATTTGACTTTAAACATATCCTAATTTTAAAACATATCCTAATCAACCAATCAACCCTAACTTTTTGACAAGATCTTTTGTAATTTGATGAAAAGACACAAGATTTATAGATAGTTTAGGTACATGTAGGACATTTTTTAGTGTCATAGATGGGCTTGAAACAACATCCCCCTGACCAGTAACAGTAACCAAGGATCCATCAGCAATAGAAATTTTCCTATTACTCGGGCAAGGTTGATATGTTTATGGGAGGCATTGGTCATATGATCGGTTGCTCTAGAATTAATAACCCACGAATTTGAGAACTCTAAATTCGAAGCACTTAAAAGCATATTAGGAATGAGGCTTACCCGAAATTGCTAAAGAACATGTACCTATTGACTTTTCAAACGAATCAAGAAGTGCCCGTAATCTCCCAATGTCCTCTTTGTTGAATTCATTTTGCTCTCCCCCACTAGCATTCACAGCTTCCATGTCTTTGTTTCCCTGAGATTGAGTCATATGCACTTGACCCCGCTATGTTCCACTTTTAGGTCCCCTGTTCCATTTAGAGCTTAGAGGTTTTCCATGTAGCTTCTAGCATTGCTCCTTCATATGATGAGATTTTTTACAATAGGTACACCAAAGATTATCTTTGTTCGACGGCCGTGACTCCAATTTCCTAGCCTCTAAATTTCCAACATTTGAGGTTTGTGGTCTCTCTGGGTTGGACTTCTGTTTTTCATCATTGAATTTGCCTAGCATCGTAGATCCTTCTATTAGTGGTGTATTGAGCATAACTCCTCTCCGAATTTCTTCAGCATTGACAATAGAAATAGTCTCGTTCAGTGAAGGTAACTCTTCTTTACCTAGAATCTGCACCCTTACTTGATCAAATTCCATGTTTAATCCGGCAAGGAAATCATACACTCGATCCTTCTCGATAAAGCTCTTTAATGCGGCTGCATCCTCACAGCATTTCATCTAAATACATCGATAATGGTCCATCTCTTGTCACAAATTCTTCAATGAATTGGCATACTCCGTGACTGAACGCTCACCTTGTTTGGTTGCCCAGAGTTTAGTCTCTCAACAATTCGTGCAGCATCTTTCACCTTAGAGTAGGTTTGTTGTGCAGCTTCCCATATATCCTTGGCCGTTGGTAGAAGCATGAAGATGTCACTGACTTCTGGTAGCATAGAATTCCACAGCCAAGACATGACCATGGAATCCTCTTCAGCCCAAGCATCAAACTTAACGTTCCCCTTCTTGGGTACAGTACCAAGTAGATGACTAATTTTTCCTTTTTCGTTAAGGAATATTCTAACCACCGGAGACTATTTCATATAGTTTTTTTCCATTTAATTTGTAGGCAGCCTGAAGATTTGGTAGATCTCCCGTCGAATGAAACAATTGCGTCTCTTCTGACTGGGTAGTGCTTCGGGAAGACTGCGTTGTTGTCGTGGACATGTTGAGAGATCAAAAAAGGATTGGTTCTGACCGGAACAACGAAGATTGAAACAAAGAAATCAGGATTGACAAATCAGCGATTAAGGCTGAGAGAGAATATCAGCGATGAAGGCTTAAAGGAATGGCAATGAAGGCCTGGAACGAAAATCAGTGATGAAGACCGAAAGAAAGGCCGAATAATGGCTCTGATACCATGTGGAAAATCGGAGAATTTTTCTTATTCATTCTGTCAAAAGAATCGGATACATATATACACACTAGGCTCACATTACAATCTAGGAAGTCGACTATTCTAGAATGAGGAAACTAACCAAATAAGAAAAATATGAAAGTATTTACAGCCTAGTTTCTTATATTAAAAAACACAAATCCTGCCTATAACTAATACAAATCTCCGCATATCATTTTGGGATATGTAATCCCGGATTCCCAACAGGTTATTTCCCAAGGGAGACAGGTGGAATTTCCGATTTTCAATGGTGAAGATCCGGATGGGTGGCTCTTCAAGATGGAGAAGTACTTCTCGGCAAATAAGATAGTGGAGCGGGACAAGTTGGTCACGGCTGGAATCACCTTGGAAGGCTTTATCTTGGTTTCAATGAGAAGATGGCCTATCTACGGCGTTTTCAAATTGGCCGGAATTTACTACGGCGGTTCCGTACTTCGGAGGAGGGAAGTCCTCATGAGCAATTCTTGGCAATCAAACAGGAAACTACAGTGTCGGACTATCGCCCAAGGCTCAAAATTTCGGCGGCTCCACTCAAGGACGTATCTGAGGCGATCTTGGAAGGTATTTTCGTTAATGGGCTCAAAACGGAGATTAGGGGAAATCTAAGATTGTTGAATCCGACCGGATTGGGTCGCATAACGGTAATAGCTCAGAAAGTCGAAGAAAAGTATTTGTTGTTGAAAAGAGATCGAGAAGGTTTGAGATTTAGGCCGTTCCGGCCTCGTGGGACCACTTTGATGCAAAATGAATTTGTAGGGACCATGGTGGAGAAGTTGGATTTGATGGTTGACCCAATTTGGATTTGATGGAGAAGTTGGGTATTCCGATTGGGGATATGGTGGGTCATGGGATACAAATGGCCACGGGCGACTCAGTTAGTAGTTGGGGAATTTGTAGGGAAGTGTTATGCAAGAGTAGACTATAATTGAGAATTTCCTGCCCTTGGAATTAGGAGGCACCGATGTTATTTTGGGTATGCAGTGGCTTAAGACTCTTGGGAGTATGCCAGTGAATTGGAAAATGTTGAAATTATGGCCGTTTAGTTTACTAATTCGAGTTGATATGTGACTTTATATGAGAGCTTTTTACTGTAGTAAAAAGTTAGATGTGATTGTTTGTAAGAACTTTTTACTGTAACAAGACTCGAATTCTAAACTCAAATCGGTGAAATGAACAGAGCCAAGATGAGTGATCAGTGGATTACACTTAAGGGAGACCCAGCTTTGAGTAAATCTTGGGTTTCACTTAAGTCTATGATAGAGATTATTAAGCAAGAAGGCCCTGGGATTTATTTGGAGTTGGGCTGTCTTAATGTTGATGAAAGTATGACAGTAGTGACAACGAAGAGAAAAAGGTGCAAGAATTACTCATCTCCCACAACACTCTCTATCTTAATTCTATCAGTTTTTTGAACAAAAATATTGATATGATTATTAAATTACTAATTAGTTATGATATTTGGGGTTATTGAATGCATTTCCTTCTATTAGGCATCAATTATCAAAACATTAGTTGATTAAAGGCAATAAGGAATGAAAAAATAAGTAAATCTATATAATATAATAGGTTTGTTAATTTTTTTGGTTTTTTTCATTTTTTTATTGGAATAGATTTATTAAATTAATAGGTTCCTTAATGTAAATGATAGATTTTTTTTATTGAATTTTATACTACGTGTTTTTTTTTTTGAAGATTTTTTCTTGAGGTTTGTTAACTTAATAGGTTTTTTAAGGTTTGTATTGATTTTTTTTTTTTTAGAAAAAAGTAAACAAAAGAAAATAAATGACTTGAACATATTCTGACCTCGTTTAGTTCTCTTATTCGAGTTTTCAATTCCAGTTTGCTACAGTAAAAAACTCTCACAAAAAGTCACATATAACTTTTCTGCTATAATAAAAAACTCTCACAAAAAGTCACATATCAAATCAAATTAAAAATTCAAATTCGAGATGTGACAACCCTTCTACGTGGCCATCAACTTAAACATACTTAACATATTCTTATACTTAAATTACTTGAAATAACGATTTTTTTTAAATAAATATTATAAGAAGAAATAATTTTATAAATCATAATAGTAATTTCTTAAAATGAAATATTAAATTTCTTAAAGTTTTTCTTAATTTTAAATAAAATAATACATTCTAAAAATATCTTCCAAACTGAATGGTGTTTGAACTCTTGTTTCAAATACTCTTTAAAAGTCTTTCTAAAACTAGTCAATTCAATCAAACTATCTAATATAACTTTGAACTAGATTTCATGGGAAATCTTAAATTCAAGTACTTCTTAAAGTCTTTTCAAAATCAATCATTTAAATCGCCATATTTAAAAATTCGTATATTTGTTGCACGGACTGTTGCAACATTCTAAAACTTAAATACTCAAGACCAGGGTTGTTAGCTACAACCTCAGTTTTCTTTAACATACATACGTACATATACTTTTTAAACATACATGTTTGAAACTTTTGAATCATATATATACACGATTTTATTTAAACTTACTATAGAAGATTTAAGTGTGAGTGGTATCCAATTCCCATCTTCACCATTCGTCTGCCGTTTGCCACAATCATTTAAATCGCCATATTTAAAAATTTGTATATTTGTTGCACGGACTGTTGCAACATTCTAAAACTTAAATATTCAAGACCAGGGTTGTTAGCTACAACCTCAGTTTTCTTTAACATACATACATACATATACTTTTCAAACATATATGTTTGAAACCTTTGAATCATATATATACACGATTATTTAAACTTACTGTAGAAGATTTAAGTGTGAGCGGTATCTATTCCTATCTTCACCATTCGTCCGCCGTTTGCCACTGCCCTTTAAGAATTACTGATAGGTTTCTTACCTACAGCATGAACATATCTAAATGAGCTTTTGCTTAGCAAGTAGGAAATTATTCTCGCAAAACATAACTTTTAAAAACATTTAATAAAATATGCATGAGCCGATTATGCTTCATTATGAACATGTCTTAAGAATTTACAAATCTTGTCTTACTTATCACGGTGGACCCGAGTGTTCGTACCAATTGCACGCTATCATCGGGAAGTTGGGGTTTGCAAGGTCCCAACAACGTGATCTAGAAACATGAGTGCCTCTCCGTAGGTCGAGAGGACTTGAATTCTCCCCTTAGGTTGGGAGAATTGAACTTGAACATGAGCCTCCCCTTAGGCCAAGAGGTTGGTACGATACTCTTAACTTTTTTGTTTCACTTGTCTTATTGTGTATTTACAGTATGACATGTTACTATGTAACATCACATTCATAAACGTCATCATACTTAACATAAGATGAGTCTGCGAATATAATTTAACTATCGCATAACTAACATAACATGGCATTTCTTAACACAACATATCATGACATAACATAGCATATCGTGACATAACATAGCATACCATGACATAGCATATTGTGACATAACATGACATAATATTATCATGCATTTCCATAATTTTTACAAAACGGGTAAAAACATCTTAGTTTGAAAACCGTAGTTTTCATATCGTAGGTAAGATTTCTATTTTCCCAGTTTCCAGTTAAAGTAGAATTCTCTAGTTGCCCAGATCTTTTATCTTCTACTGCTAAGTTTTGTAAAGGAACACCCATTCAGAGGGTGAGATTAACTTTTAGTATGCTATTTTTATTTAGCATTGTCATAAAGGAATTAAATGTTTCTTAGAACGTATTTATCCCTTTGATTAAGGATCGCAAAAATTTAAAATTTCTATTATAAGGATTAATTAAATCCTCATAATTTTGTCTTCCTTAATTGCCAATATAAATTCGTGCTAAGTTGATAATTAATTAATTAATTTAATAATTAATTAATTATCCTGTAAACTAATTTTAGTAATTAACTAACCCTCTTATTCATAAACTACGTATACATAATTTAGTTAATTAATTTTAATAATTAATTAACTTCCTTACCCATATTCTAAGTCTAAGATAATTTAATTAATTAATTTAATAATTAATTAAATCATTATCCATAAATTACACTTTTAATAAACTTTACTTTACCGAACTTGATGGGTTCATAATAGTGTTGAGACCCGTATTTAACGTCGTAAAATTAGGAGTCTAGCTTATCGGCTTTTACGATTTTCACTTACGCGCTTATTGAAAACAGTTAAGTTTAATTAGAAAACCATATACGACGTTTAACGTAAACATAAACATATTTCGTGAATTTCATAATTAACATATTTCATGAAAATAATACGCCTTAAATGACTATCTTAATTAAACTGTAGATGAGGTTTGTACTTACTTTGATTCTGAGTTAATCGGTCTCGGTATAACTCGTCTGTCGTGTCCTCCTTTGTATTCCTTAAAACTAATTCTGGAAAGAATCACAAGCACTATGAATGATCCTTGAGGAAGATCGAAGCGTTAAATAATCAATTATGATGTGCACATCTAAACACAAACTCAACTTAGAACTTCAACTCAAGTTATAAGTCGGAGACATATTATAATTCGGGAACATAACATGTATATTTTAAAGTTTAGATGACATATTGACACAAGTGATAAAATTCAGAAGGCAACGTAAGGATTTCCATTAAAAAACTTGACAGAATTAGACTCAGAGACATGTTACACAAGTGACAAAGTTCTAAAAGTGCACATTTTAAAGTTTAAAGGGTATGTAAATACAAGTGACAAAATTTAAGCGGAATTTATAAAATTTGTTTATAGTTTTAATACTAGTTTGTTACCCACGCTATGCTGCGGGTAATATTTTTGTATTATATAAAAGGAAAAGTAATTTATATATATGTGTAAATAAATATGTACAATATAGTAGCATAAATTTCTTTACATTGTACAAAGGCACAAATATTGGTGCAATATTATATCTATCATATTAGTTGTAACACATATATTTCAAGTAATGATTTGTAAAAGTATGATGTTGATTTGTCTAAAAATCACCAGGTGACCTTAAACCAAAAAGGGAGAAGTAATGATATATTTTATTTCCTTATTGTTAGCGTTTATGCCCTTAGGAATAAATGTAACCATATTCTTTGAGATATTTTGACTATTAATAAAGATTTGTTTATTTTATATATCTATGAATTGTCCTCTTTATGTTCATAATAGTTGAATGTATGATAAGCAAACTAAAAGTCTGAGACTGTCATTCTAAATCTTTAGGTCATGCATATAATGTGAAGAACATGCGGAAGACAAGAATCTAAAGATGATAGTATAAATCTTATGATCTACAATCGAGGGAATAAAATTGGGCGCTTTATTCATGTTAAGATTGTTATGTTGTCTACTTCCTAACGGAGATGGCTTGTCTTGGTCGTCGGAGGTGGGACTCCATGGGTGGAGACATTGATATAGTTTCTAATGGTGAAATCTATATTGGATCGGACCAACGTTGAATTGTTTTAATTAATAATTCTGTTTGAATAAAACAATTCACTTTTGACGAATTATATGTTGTCATCTTAATCCTGAGATGGATGATGAACCTGTATACTTGACTTGTATCCTTTGATGTACTAAAGGGAGACATCCTGACATTATGTAAAGGTACGCTTGCCGGTACATTGGGGGTATGACTCGTGTATACGTAGATTCGTTATTCATAGATAGTGGAATCTATAGCTCCTATAAAGAGTCAATGAAATCCTCTTATGCATTATCAGTGGATTGGAAAATATGAGCGCTCAGCCATTGGACTACTCTGTATTATCTAATGGTTTACTGTTTGTAATGATACGAATAGTATTTTTCTGATGGTATGATAATGGAACATAAGATAAATGTAATCGGGAAGGTAAAACGGAACTTGACCTCAAGTCGATTATGGATATCCTATGGGGATGATACACTAATATATTGAGTCATGGACTAGAGCTAATCAGAGCTTTGTAAATACGCTATATAAATCGAGAGTGCAGCTCTAGGCTTTTAGTGGAATAGCACTAGAGTTTTATAATCATAAGACGGACTTGTTGATTTACAAGTAGCGTTGTGATTATAGCAGCTTGATTTATATATGTCCATCGGGTCCCTTTGCTAGCTCACATAATTTCCTATAACGATACGGTGTATTTCCTACACATTGGTAACTTGTGTTATTTCCATAACGAGAGGTTCAAAGTTAATTCATGGGTGAATTAATTGATAAATTAATTCTAGATAAA
>NW_010367253.1:115141-116351 GCF_000414095.1 Morus notabilis | reverse complement strand
CGCTGCGCACTCGATGCCATTAATTTTCTAACAATTGGTATCAGAGCCATGGTTATTTGTTCATGATTATGCTATGTATATAGATTTGTGATCTAAAAATATCTCTTTTATGCTTGAATTGATATTTTAGAGAGATGGCACTCTAGGGTTTCTATATTATGTTGTTATCATGAATATATGGTGAATGGTTATTAAATAATTATTATTGATTATTATTTATAAATTATCAATGATTATTTATTATTTAATTTTTACCGGTTATGGTTCCTTAGAGTTTAGAATGGTTGTATAGGAATTTGTTAATTACAATGTAATTAGATAAGCGGCCTATCATCGCCGTTAGGGTTTATTTTATTTTCTTTATTAGAAATTTTGTAAACCGGAAAACGGTATAGGAATTTTTATGTAAAAAATTCTTGGAGGAGATTTATCAAGGATCTTGAAGATGGATCTCGAAGATGAAGGATATGTAGGTATCTAATTTTTCTTGGTTTATAAAATTATTTTGTGTTTTTTGAATAAATTGAAAAACTGCTTTGATTTCTGAAAATCTGGGTTACTGTCGCACAGGCACCGGTCGACCGGTTAGTGTAAGGCGGGCGACCGGTTGAGTATAACTGCTCTGTCACCGGTCGACCGGACCTAACGTGACAGTATATGATTTTGCAATTTTTTAAGATTTTTTCAAGAAAAACATGAAAAATAATTTTATGATAACCAAAATTTGATCGTGATGAAGAATTCAATGACAACCGGAAAGATTCAAGATGAAGAATCGATATATGTTTCGATTATTCTTAGTAATCTTTATTTTTTCTTTTCTCTAGGATGGAACCATAATATTACGGTTATTATTATTATTATGCTTGTTGCCTAGCTTAATTGCTTTGTATGATTGCATATAATATGATTTGCTATATATGTGATAACATGACATGTAGAATAGGGAGTGCCGCTCATTAAAATTGTTCATGCATATTTCTTAACATAAAACCTTATTTTTCCAAAAGATTGAGTGGGTGAGGGTTTTTTGAAGAAAAGACCCATGGCCTCCATTGTTGGTCCGCAGGTAACACATGGTGATACCGACCCCTAGGAAGGGATTCATTATGTACCGGTGTGGATCTCCGAGTGGATAATTTATTTGAGCATATTTTATGGTTGTACACCCCTAGGTGACAATTGTAAAATATGGATCAAATAGTTAAAA
>NW_010367253.1:106149-114444 GCF_000414095.1 Morus notabilis | reverse complement strand
ATTAACTGTAGACAGAAGGCTGGGTCTTCCATAAAGGAACATATGCTGAAGGTGATGGGCTATTTGGCTGAAGTTCAGACCAATGGGGCCGACATCGATGTTGAGTCTCAATTGACCATGATCTTTGAGACTTTGTCGAAGGAGTATATTCCATTTAGGACAACGTTCAATTTGAGCGCTAGACAGAATATAACCCTGACAGAGTTGATGCAAGAACTCCAAAAGTTTGAGCGGATGATCAAATTGTGGAGGCCAACTTTGCTGAGGCATCTTCCTCCAAACCCTATTCAGGGAATGAAAAGAAGAAGCAAGTAGCTAAGAAGGAGAGTTCTTCAGTTCTGCCAAACAAGGGCAAGAAGAAGAAGAAGAAGAATCCGAACAAGCTTAAGTGCTTTCATTGCGGGAAGGTGAGGCACATGAAGAAGAATTGCAAAGACTACCTAGCCACTAAAGGCAAAAGAGGTGAGTGTGATCTTTTGATTGTGGAAGCATGTCTGGTTGAGAAATCCAGTGACAACTGGGTCATAGATTCTAGAGCAACTAATCATGTGTGTGTTTCTCTGCAGGGGTTCAAGCAAACGAGAAGTCTTCTAAATGAAAGCTTCACGTTGAGGATGGGTGATGGAACACTAGTGTTGGCTGAAGCAGTGGGAGACGTCCATCTTTATTTTGATAGTTATAGGAGTTTATTTTTGCGAGACTGTTTTTATGTTCCTCAATTTAAGAGGAATCTTATTTTTGTTGCTTGTTTATTTAAGGATTCTTATTCAGTTTCTTTTAATAATAAAGTTGTGATTCGTAAAAATAAGTCTTTTATCTGTGATGGATGGATGTAAAATAATCTATATTTTGTCAAACCTAAGATGGACTCACTGCTAAACACTGAAGTTGTTAATAACTCTAAAAGGCTTAAAACTTCTCACTCTAATGAGACATATCTTTGACATTTGTGACTTCGTCACATTAGCTTTAACATGATACAGAGGTTGGTAAAGGATGGACCTTTAAGTTCTTTAAAGGTTGAGTCCTTACCCCAATGTGAATCTTATTTGGAGGACAAAATGACCAAAAGACCATTTGAGTTTAAAGGCAATAGGGCTGAAGATGTTCTTGAACTTGTGCACAGTGATGTTTGTGGTCCCATGAACATCAAGGTAAGAGAAGGGTATGAGTATTACGTCACTTTTATCGACGATTACTCAAGATATGGTTATGTGTACCTATTGCGCCACAAAAGTGAAACTTTTGATAAATTAAAAGAGTTTCGGACTGAGGTGGAAAAGCAACTAGGTAAACCCATAAAGGCACTTCGATCAGATCGAGGTGGAGAATACCTCTCTGATGAGTTCACCGGATACTTATTAGAGAATGAGATTCTATCCCATTTAACTGTACCTGGCACTGCACAGCAGAATGGTGTAGCTGAAAGAAGAAATAGGACCTTGTTGGACATGGTACGGTCTATGATGAGTTATTCGACATTGCCTATATCTTTCTGGGGATATGTTTTACAAACTGCATGTTATCTTCTGAACAACGTGTCAACAAAGTTGGTTCCTAAAACTCCTCACGAGTTGTGGACGGGCAGAAAGACATCCTTGAACCATATTCGCATATGGGGATGTCCTGTACATGTCCTGGATAAGGAAGCGAACAAGTTGGAACCACGTTCAGAAGTGTATATTTTTATAGGTTATCCGAGAGGGACAAAATGAGATTATTTCTATAATCCTAAGAAAAATAAAGTCGTGGTTTCAACGAATGCAACATTCATGGAGGAAAGTTACATGAATGACTTTAAGCTTCGTAGCAAAATAGTGCTTGAGGAAATGTCGAGTGACTTGGTCATACCGACTGTTCCTTTGGAAACCAATCCAATCAGAGTAGAAGAGGAAACCCAACAACAACCTAAGGGGCTTCAGCGTAGTGGGAGGATCAGACATGAACCTGAGAGATTCATGGCTAATGGGGAAACTTTTTTGGCAGAATCTCTGGAACATGACAGAGATCCTTATACTTACAAAGAAGCTATGTAGGATGTTAATGCAACCCTCTGGACAGAAGCCATGAAAGCTGAGATGAAATCTATGAATTTTAATCTAGTCTGAAAACTTGTAGATCTTCCCGATGGGATTAAGCCCATTGGGTGTAAATGGGTCTACAAGAGAAAGAGAAATGCAGAAGGAAATGTCGAAACCTATAAGGTTAGACTGGTAGCTAAGGGATACACGCAAAAAGAGGGAATCGACTTCGAGAAAACCTTTTCGCTTGTAGCCATGCTTAAGTCCATCCGCATTCTCTTATCCATTGCGGCTGCTCTCGACTACGAGATTTGACAAATGGATGTCAAGACGGCGTTCTTGAACGTCTATCTTGAGGAAAGTATCTATATGGTACAACCAGAAGGCTTTGGGGTTAAGGGTCAAGAGGAAAAAGTTTGTAAGTTGCTGAAATCCATTTATGGATTAAAGCAAGCTTCCCATTCTTGGAACAAAAGATTTGACCAAGTGGTCAAGACTTTTGGATTTCAATAGAATATAGATGAACCTTGTGTTTATAAACATATTCAAGATGAGAATGTGATTTTTCTACTGTTATATGTTGATGATATTCTACTCATTGGCAATGATGTAGGGGCTTTATCATCAGTCAAAGTTTGGCTTACCAAACAGTTTGACATGAAGGACTTAGGAGAAGCTAATTATGTTATGGGCATTCGAATCATAAGAGATCGAAAGAACAAAATGATAGCTCTCTCTCAGGCTTCATACATAGATAAAATTCTCGAGAAGTATGCAATGCAGAATTCCAAGAAAGGTGGGCAACCATCTAGGTCTGGAATTACTCTTTCGAATATTGATTGTCCCAAGACATCTGAAGAAAGAGAATACATGGCGAAGGTGCCTTATGCTTCGGCGGTCGGGAGCCTCATGTATGCAATGCTTTGTACTCGACCGGACATTTGCCATGCGATCGGGAATGTAAGTCGATTTCAGTCGAATCCAGGATCTAACCACTAGGTTGCGGTCAAGCATGTATTCAAGTATCTTCGGAGGACTAGAAACTATATGCTGGTATATTCTGGGGAGGATTTGACACCTCTAGGATATACAGATTCAGATTTTTAATCCTGTTTGGATTCTAGAAAATCGACTTCGGGTTCTGTCTTTACTCTGGGAGGTGGTTCTGTCGTTTGGAGGAGTGTCAAGCAAACTTGCACTTCTGACTCAACGATGGAAGCCAAGTATGTGGCAGCTAGTGATGCTTCGAAAGAAGCAGTGTAGCTCCGTAAATTTTTGATGGATCTTAAAGTTGTTCCTGGTGTGGATAAGCCATTGAGACTATACTGTGATAACAGTGCGGCAATAGCTAACACCAAAGAACCAAGATATCAGAAAATGAGTAAACACATAGACATGAAGTATCAGGTGATAAGAAGCTTTATTGAAGAAAGGCATGTGGAAAAATGCAAGATCGCGTCAGAGGACAATATGGCTGACTCGTTCACGAAGGCCCTGCCGGCTAAGGTCTTCGAGAAGCATGTCGAGGCTATGGGGATGCGTAGCATGTTACATTTACTCACTTAAGTGCAAGTGGGAGATTGTTAGCGTTTATGCCCTTAGAAATAAATGTAACAATATTCTTTGAGATATTTTGACTATTAATAAAGATTTGTTTATTTTATATATCTATGTATTGTCCTCTTTATGTTCATAATAGTTGAATGTATGATAAGCAAACTAAAAGTCTGAGACTGTCATTCTAAATCTTTAGGTCATGAATGTAATGTGAAGAACATGCGGAAGACAAGAATCTAAAGATGATAGTCTAAATCTTATGATCCATAATCGAGAGAATAAAGTTAGGCGCTTTATTCATGTTAAGATTGTCATGTTGTCTACTTCCTAACGGAGACGACTTGTCTTGGTCGTCGGAGGTGGGACTCCATGGGTGGAGACATTGATATAGTTTCTAATGGTGAAATCTATATTGAATCGGACCAAAGTTGAATTGTTTTAATTAATAATTCTGTTTAAATAAAACAATTCACTTTTGACGAATTATATGTTATCATCTTAATCCTAAGATGGATGATGAATCTGTATACTTGACTTGTATCATTTGATGTATTAAAGGGAGACATCCTGACATTATGTAAAGGTACGCTTGCCGATACATTGGGGGTATAACTCGTATATGCGTAGATTCGTTATTCATAGATAGTGGAATCCATAGCTCCTATGAAGAGTCAATGATATACTCTTATGCATTATCAGTGGATTGAAAAATATGACCGCTCAGCCATTGGACTACTTTGTGTTATCTAATGGTTTACTATTTGTAATGATACGAATAGTATTTTTCCGATGGTATGATAATGGAACATAAGATAAATGTAATCGGGAAGGTAAAACGGAACTTGACCTCAAGTCGATTATGGATATCCTATGGGGATGATACACTAATATATTGAGTCATGTACTAGAGCTAATCAGAGATTTGTAAATACGCTATATAAATCGAGAGTGCAGCTCTAGGCTTTTAGTGGAATAGCGCTAGAGTTTTATAATCATAAGACGGACTTGTTGATTTATAAGTAGCGTTGTGATTATAAGAACTTGATTTATATATGTCCATCGGGTCCCTTTGCTAGCTCACATAATTTCCTGTAACGATACGGTGTATTTCCTACACATTAGTAACTTGTGTTATTTCCGTAACGAGAGGTTCAAAGTTAATTTATGGATGAATTAATTAATAAATTAATTCTAAATAAATTGGTTGAATTATTGTTTTAAGAGTTGTTTAATATGGGAAGACTATTATATGACTGTTTTGATCAGGCAATTTCTTTAGTGGGTTGCTTGAATCAAAATTGAGGCTCTATGCGAGTTTCCCGTATTGAAAAACTAGGGAAAATAACTTTCGTCAGTGCAGACAGGTCAACCGGTTAGTGAAGACAGGTCGACCGGTGAGTTATAACGTCTCTATCACCGGTCGACCGGTTGTAACGTAAATGCATGCTGACGTGGGAAAATCGACTCTGGATGCGATTATAACTTTGGGAAACCTAATTGTTACGGAAGTATGACTTCCAAAACACTATAAATAGCCTATTAAGTCACATTACTCATTAGATCACTTAAGAGACTTTTTGGAGGCAATTGATAAAAGATTCTTAAGAGGAAAAATTGTTTAATTCTCAAGAATAATTTTTTCTTTGGCTCTCTTGTGATTGGAAGGAGATTAAGAATACTTAGAGTAGATTAAACGACGTGTGCCCACCCGCACACCGATTGTAGAAACGAGAATAGCAAAGAAGACCAGTTGGTTGAAACTCTTTCGGTTGCTGTTTGGAACGCTTAGCTCTGTCAGACGTGCAGTTTCCTGAAATCTCAAAAGGTATGTTTTAGATCTTTAGTATTTATGTTATATAGCATCATGAACATGTTCTTATTTGACTTTAACGTTGATTAAAATTTTTAAATTCCGCTGCGCACTCGATGCCATTAATTTTCTAACACTTACATTGTCTTTCTTCCTTTCATGGAAAAAGAAGTTGAAAGAATAAAAATTAATTCTAATGACTGGATCAGAGCAGGACAAAGGAAGAAAAAAAAAATGAAGATGGCAGAAAAGACAGAGGTTGAGAGAGAAGATGTTAGAATTCTACATTCCTAAAATGATTGAGAAGCCGACCACACAGACAAGACAAAGGAAGGCATAAAAACAGAAACAAAAGTGTTCATATACAACTAAAAATATAAAAAGATTTAACTTTAATGATCGGATTAGAGGAAGACAAAGGAGGAAAAAGAAAAAATGAAGATGGCATAGAAGACAAAAGTTGAGAAAGGAGGAGATGTTAACATTCTACATTCCTAAAATGATTGAGAAGCCCACGACAAAGACAAAGGGAAGGATAAAAAGATAGAGACAAAAGTGTCCATGTATGACTCAAAGTATAAGAAGACTAAAATACCTAACACCCACACATAGAAGAATGAAATGAAAAGGGCAAAGCCGTCACTCCACTATGCAATCAGTCATTAAATGAATCACTTCACTATATAGGGAAGAGTAAAATATATGTAGATGAACAGTGAACGACATCTCTCCTTTAGTATATGGAATAGTAATAATAATGATTTGTGAATTTTTTTTTAGCATGACAGAGGCATGGAAAAGGGAAGACAAATGGAGTAGAAAAGGAGAAGCAGGAATAAGTAAATTGGAAATTTAAGGCAAGGCAAAGAATGAAGAAATAGGTTGATAAAAACTAAAGTAGAAAAGACATAACCGCAATATTTTTTGGACAAATCAAACAAATTTTAATACATGAAAATTGAGTATGATCATCATCGCCAATATACAATATACATGTTTTTTTTTATGAAATAGTAAATGATAGAGAAAATACTTAATATGCCATAGTTACCTATTTATGAACGAAAATATTCACTAAAAGCAAAAAGGAACAATTATTCCTTTTTTAATCACTAATATGTATCAATAATGTAAGATAAGCTTATGATAAGCTTATATGGATGCGGATAATCCTGAACAAACCTCACACATTAATAATGTTATAGAAAATTACTCCATCATCATTAGCAACATTTATTAAAAATGTATGAATAGAAGTTTTTAGGAATACCTCAGTCCTGTAAAGAACAGCCCGAATAAGAGAGGCACGCCAACCAAGGCCGAATCTCAAAAAAAGGATAAAGCAATAGGAATAGGAATGCAAAGCAATAGATGATAGGAAATCTGAAAAAATAGATATAAATAAGTAAGTGAGTGGAAAAGCAAAGAAACAGGAAAGAAAGGAGAATGAAAAGGGCAAAAAAAAAAAAACCCCAAGGAAAAAAGCAGTAAAAGAAAAAGAAAAGAATCATAACAAATTCATACAACATAGATATTAAAGTATTTTTATATAATGATCATGGCTCAGTGATTGAATTTTTCATCAACGTGTGATGAACAAATAATCTTATATGTTCTACATAAAAGCAGTAAAATTTCATAACATATTCAATCCATCACACGGATTAAAGTTTGTGACACAAAAAATAAGTAATTTGAGTAAGATATTGATTTGTTCGAGAACTACCAAGTGAATAAGCAGAAAAAAAACAAAACACAAAAAAAAGGAAAAAAGAGAACGAAAGAAAGTAAAGCATCATACGCAAAGAAAAGTACGTCAAACAAAGTAAAATTTAATGACAAACAAAGCAAAATTAATAATTATATATATATATATCAACTTAAATAACATTTAGATTGATTACTGGTCCAAAGAAAGTAAAAGGACAAGAATATGGCAAAAATGAAGGAAAAAGACATGGCAAAAAGATTTTGAATCAAAATTATTTATAAACGTCATTGTCATGAAGAAATAAGAAAGAGAGGGAAGGAAGAATCAGGGGAAAAAAAGAACCAAAAAGAAAGGAATAAAGAGAGGAAAAAAATCAAAAAAGAGAAATTAATTGCAAAAGATATAAAGCAAAGGCATCCATTTAAATATGTTAACGTAAAATAGATAAGTTCTAAGTAAACATTGTCAATATTATCAAGTAATATATACATGTTATTAAATAATAATAAAACAGTGAGGATAATATGAAAAAATATATATAAATAAGTAAGTGAGTGGAAAAGTAAAGAAACATGAAAGAAAGGGGAGTAAAAAGGATAAAAGAAAAGACCAAGGAAAAAAACAGTAAAAGAAAAAGAAAAAGAAAAGAATTAGAACAAATTCATACAACATAAATATTACAGTATTTTTATTTCGTCAATATGTGATGAACACATAAACTTATATGTTTATAGACACTTTATAGCTACCTACTATGGGCAACTACATAAAAGCATCAAAATTTCATAAGATATTCAATGCATCACACATATCATAAAGTGTGTAACATAAAGAATAAGTAATTTGAGTAAAATATTGATTTGTCCAACAACTACCAGGTGAATAAGGCAAAAAAAAAAAAAAAACAAACAGAAAAAAAGGAAAAGATATAAATGATCAAAATAAAGTGCTATAGGCAAAAAAAAGTTAAAAAAAGTAAAATTGAATAACAAACAAAGGAAATGATCAACTTAAATAAATTTAAATTGATTACCGGCCCAAAGAAAGCAAAAGTATGAGAATATGCTAAAAAAATAAGAAAAAAGGCGTTGGAAAAGATTTTGAATCAAAAAACGTAGATAAAAATAGGGAAAAATGAAAGAACCACATAGTGTCAAAATTGTTTATAATCATCATTGCCATGAGGAAATAAGAGG
>NW_010367253.1:94598-106041 GCF_000414095.1 Morus notabilis | reverse complement strand
AGGGAAACAAAAAGAGCAAATATTAATGACATTGGAGGAAAGTAAGCAGAAAGTATTAATAGTACCCGAACCATTCCAAATGTTGCTTTAATTGTTAGGTATTAAAAAAATATGTATCATCTTGCTTATACGAAGTAGAGAGAAAACAAAAACCAGGTAAAAGATATAGGTCAAAACGAAATAGAAGAGAGGAAAAACAGAAGGAATAGGGTAGTAGAGGGAAAAAAAAAAAGAAAAAAAAGGAAAAGAAGAGAGAAAGAAATAGTAAAAGAAACGGAGAAAGAGCAAATATTAATGACATTGGAGGAAAGTAAGCAGAAAGTATTCAAAGTACCCGAACCATTCCAAATGTTGCTTTAACTGTTAGGTATTAAAAAAATAGGTATCCTCTTGCTTATATGAAGTAGAGAGAAAACAAAAACCAAGTAAAAGATAAACGAAATAGAAGAGAGGAAAAACATAAGCAATAGGGTAGTAGAGGGAAAAAAAAAGAAAAAAAGGAAAAGAAGAGAGAAAGAAATAGAAAAAGAAACGGAGAAAGAAGTGAACAGTAAAAAAGAAACGGAGAAAGAAGTGAAAAGCAAATAAAAAACAGTAAACGTAAATATATTGAGAAGTGCATCATGCACAATGAGAGGTACCTGCCTCGGCAATAGATAATTCAAACTACATAACTCAGAGTTAAAAGGCAAAACAAATATCAGAAGGAGACAAAATAACATATTATATGAATAAATAAATCTCAATTTAAATTGTGAGAGTAAAAATAGCAGGGATTTATAATAACAAACAATTATGAGAAAATATCATAGGCAAAGAAAATAGAGAAAAAACAACATTTAATACTGTAAGAAGGAAACTAATACACACACAAATAAGTCTTGAATTAAAGAGTTATCCCAACAAAATACAAAGATGAGAATAACAAAAAATAAAAAATGGAGAACAATCAAAAATTTTGAATGAGACAGAATAAAAAAAGAAAAACAACACAAAATGAAAATGATACATCCACAATAATTTTTGAACAAATCATATCAAACTCAACATAACAAGATTATTCTTGCTCATCATCGTTATGAGGGGGCAAGAAAAAAAAGAAAAAAAAAGAAAAAGTGGGAATAGGAAACGGGCGGAGAGAAAAAAAAGGGAGAGGAAAAAAATGGAGACTAAAGCTAAAACATTTTAAATTATTACGGTCTCATTCATTTCATCGATTCGAGTTTTCAGTTTTAAGTTTCTACAGTAAAAAATTCTTAGAAAATGTCACATTTAATTTTATTTTTTTTTTGTTACAGTGAAAAGCTATCAAAAAATGTCACATCTCAACTCGAATTAAAAATTTGAATCCGCGAAGTGAACGAGGCTTACATATATCTAAGCAACGAATAAAGTGCAAGTAAACACGTTAATGCCATTAGAAAATAATAAAATACTAAGTCATAGATCAACAAAAAGGCTAAAGCAAAAAAACAACATGCATTAATAACATTAGGAAAAAGTAAGTAAAAACTATTAATAATACCTGGAACGTTGCGAACACTGCTCTAGGTGTAAGTTATGGACCAACCAGAAATGAACATCGACAATCAAAGGTAGAAGGATAAGCAAACAAAGTAGTAAATACTGAAGGATAAGATGAAGCAGTCAAGGATCACGGGTAAAATAACAACAAATAGAAGCAGTCAAAGGCGCATAAATAGAGAAGCAAAGCAGTAAATGAAGAGGAACAGAGTGAAACATTAGATGGTGAAGAATAGAACGGAACGAGAAAAATAAGATGCAGAGAAAAAGAAGGCTGGAACATATATAACAAATCTGTCCAAGCAGCAACATTGATAAATAATAAATGGAAAAGTCGACATGAATAGTAAGTAACCTCTAGTAATATGACACGTAATAATGCATATTCAGCTTAGAAAAATTAAAATACCAAAATTTTTTAATTACTAAGCCCTAGGAACAATTTTAAAATAATATCCTCAGAAATAGAAAAAACAGAGGCAAGAAAAATAGGAAAATATTTTTTTCCCCTAAATTGCCGGGGATTCTTGATAATGCAGGATAAGAATGAGTGAGATTCCAGAAAATAGACATAAAAAAATCACTGATTCATTTAATAAGTCCGTAACAAAAGCAGAACAAATCATCAACCTAAAAAAGCAAAGGACAACTATAGACAGACCAGCTCATCAATGCAATAAATGAAGGAAAAAAAACCAAAAATTACCCATACACGACATTAAATCAACCAAGAGAAAATCCATCGGCGCAGATAGAGTGCCTGCAGAAATAAATTCATCAAAGGAGACGATAAGGAACCCGCCAAAAATTTGAACATAGCAGCAAGCATTAAAAAACAAAATGCTACAGCAAAGAAAGCATTAAAGGAAAAAACCCGAGGAAAAATTAAAAACAACTGTAAACAAAAAATCTAGTAGATGAAGCGGCCAAAGAAAAAACCCAACGAAAAAATACATAAATAAAAATAACCGGAACAAATTAAGAACAAAACACATAAACCGCTAAATATAAGTAGGAACCAAAACGGAGAACGCGAAGCAAACGAACAAAGAAGCAAGAAGCAAAAATCAAAGAGGCGTAGACGAAGAACAGAGCGGAAATAAAGCGTGAACTGCGAACGGGAACAACAGAAGAATCTAGAAAGGAAGAGGGACAAAACCCTCAAATTTCCACCCAACCACCAACAGAACCAACACACCGAAACCACAAAGGATCAGAAGTAAGATTCCGAGCAAAACAGAGCAAGTGAGAAGGATCACAAGAAGAGAAGAACCAAAAAATAAAAAAAACGGGGCCATAGCAGCAGAGAGCAGAAAGGCAAAGGAAGAAATGAGCATTAGGGCTCCACACAGACAAAAGGACGGGAAAGCCCACGGCACAAAGAAAGAGAAAACTAAGGGGATAGGGACAAAATCGTCCAACCACATCCCGAGACACAAAAAGACCAAAAGCCCCACTGCCCACAAACAGAATAAGGGCAAAAAGAAGAGCAAAACCGTCACACCACTGTACTATGCACAGTAAGTTGAGTGAGCAGTGACCCGTAGCTTTCCTATAGTATATGTACTAATATGGGAGATATTCTCCAATTTTATAACATCAGCCAAGATGTTGTTTATTGCGGCAAAGCGTTACGCAAACAAATAATAAGGGTGTGTTTGATAATGGAATTTGTACTCTGATTCGAATTATAGTTTATAATTTGTTACAGTATTTTTTTTATAAAAAATATACGTAAATTGAAAATAGTTATAATCTCATGATTCTAATCTATGAACTAAACGTCTCCTAATAAAAGTTTGGTTCATGAATTTAGAATCATAATTCATGATTCTAATTTTTAAAATTTAAATTATTTATGAGAAAAAAATATTATAAAAAATTAATAATTATGATGAGAATATAAAAAACGAACCCTTAAAACAAACATCTTATTAATTTTTCGCACATGGGCCAGCAAAGTGGGGTCTACAGCGAGAAAATATGAGTATTAGGGGATGTTTAGTTGGAGGATTCAAACTATAATTTGAATTATGATTTATAGTTCGTTATAATGTTTTGTTTCGTAAAAAAATATATGTAAATAAAAAATAATTCTAATCACATGATTCTAATTCATAAATTAAACTAAGGGGGCGTTTGGTAGAGGGATTCGTTCCCTGATTCGAATCATGATTTGTGGTTCGCTACAGTATTTTCTCTCATAAAAAATACACGTAAATAAAAAATGGTTCGAATCACATAGTTTGAATCCTCAAACCAAACAAACCTTAAACGTAGAGGATGTTTGGTAGATGGATTCATTCCCTGATTTGAATAATGATTTATGGTTCGTTACAGTATTTTCTCTCACAAAAAATTTACGTAAATTGAAAATGATTCGAATCACATGGTTTAAATCCTCCAATCAAACGTCCTCTTAATCAATTAGTTGTCAAATCACGGCCTATTGACGTTCACCCGTACAACTGCCACGTGTTATCATCAAGTTAATTCTGTCACTCCTAAGCCTCTCCTCTCTTTCCCCTTCGGTTCTTATTACTCACTCTCTCTCTCTCTCTCTTCGCCTGAAAGCTTTTTTCGCTTTCTCATTTTCCAACAAATTTCTTCTCATTTCTCTCTCGCTTTTGGGATACCAAAGAGATGAAGGGTGAGAGCTCTTCTTTGTTGTTGTTATTATCATGTCTTTCTTTTATGTCGAGTGTTCTAAATTTCTGTGTGATAAAACCTCTTTTAAAATCTCCCTGTTTCTCTTATTTAGAGGGAAAAAAACTGATTGAGAAAAAAAAAGAAGAGTACAGAATGAATTTTTATTTTATTTCATTTTTTTGTGAAAATAATCGATAATTCGAAGCCAATAAATTGTGTATTTCTTAGCAAACACTTCACTTTCTTCTTTTCTTCAACTTTTTTTTGGGGGTCTATTTTCCATTTGTTGTGAATTCGATGTTTCCTTTTCTTCAGTGTTTGTTTGTCAGAAGAGATTCTTGTGCAAAGCCGCGCGATCACTTTCATTTGTTTTTGTTTTTGATTTGTTTGCTTGTAAGCTTGTATACCTAATTTAATATGAAGGAAAATAGCTTTAGTTTTACATAATTTCATATAATGATATACTAATGTTTATGAAAGGTTTTAATGAACGTAGACTTTATTTTATCAAACGAGAGTCTTGTTTAGATTTGGGATGTACAGTTACGAAGTCTTTTTCAGCGAATTAATTGGACTTTTTTTTCTAATTAATTTAAATTTATGCTTACCGGTTTGTGTGCAATGATGATCATTAAAAATATAAGTAAATGGCGCCAGTATGTAATTTCAGTGTGAAATGAAGAGGAGGTTTTGGTTTATGTATTCAGAATCATGATTCATTTACGTGTGTTTTTTGTGAGAGAAAAATACTATAAAAAACCATGAATCATGAACGAATATAGGAAACAAACGTCTCCGAAATGATTGTTTTGTTTTGGATTTTTTTTGGGAGCATTTTCTGGAGTTTTCTGTACTTGTCATTGGTTGTTCTTCAGAGTTTGCTCTGTGCTGCTATAGAAGTTTTTCTGTATTTTTCCTACTAATTCCAGACATCTCTTATTGTTTCTACGGATTTTGAGTATGTGTTTGCCTTGAGGAATTTGTTGAGCTTGGGGCAATTCTAGGTATCTTAGTCTCTTTGCTTTTTCCAATCAGGGTGAAGAGAGTGTACATGGGCTACTTTTTGTCCGGGCATTGGCCGTGATATTGTTTTTTGATACAACACGGGATTGAACCCACAACCCCCTACCCAAACTCCACCCAATCCAAAACCCCCAGTGCCACTAGACCAAGAGGTCTTAGGTGGCCGTGATATTGTTGATCTGCACTTTTATGAGGTAGACCAAAAATCTACTATATCGGTGCTTGATGGGGGGAATTTGTTCACGGAAGAGAGACCAACAGGTCATGGAAGATGCTGTACCTCGGGAGACCTCGGCAAGATATTGCAAAAGTGGCAGTTCAAAATGGCTGGGAGCCTCGTGTCGACCTGCTATTGATTGTCAGTCAGGAGGAGGCAATTGCCCATCTCTTTTGGATTTGTGCATACAGAGCGTTTGTAAGGTAGTTGCTTTTAGTGTTGCATCTATCTGTGTTGTATTTTGTTTGCTTGGTCTTACGTTTGAATCATTGTGGCAGGATATTGGGAGATATAGTTCATTTTCAATGCTTCCAAGGGATGTAAGCCAACAAATATTCAATGAATTGGTATATTCCAACTGTCTTACCGATGTTTCTTTTGAAGCTTTCAGAGACTGTGCTCTCCAGGTGATGTTTTGTGGGAAAGTTTAGTTTGACAAGTTGATTACTTTTTTGTTAACCATTATTCTTATTATGGAGGGACATCATTGGGTATGTTTTTTCTTTTGTATTGGCAGGATGTTTGTTTGGTTGAATATCCTTGTGTGAAGGATAGCTGGATGGATGCTATCTCCTCACAAGGATCATCTTTACTTTCTGTCGATCTCTCTTCTTCAAATGTTACCGATACTGGCTTGGCTTGTCTGAAAGACTGCACCAACCTCCAAGAGTTAGCTTTGAATTTTTGTGATCAATTTTCAGAACATGGGCTTAAACACATTGGTGGTAATACTGTCATTTTGTCGTTCTATTCCTGTCTAATACACTTTTAAAATTGCATTTTCTAACCTGCATGTCTACCTTGTACATCCTATATTGGAAGGTAGTTATCACTTATCATTGGTGAAGAATCAATTGAATGATTCCGAATGGATGCATATGATAACTTTTGTTCTTTAGGTCTCTCAAATTTGACCTCTTTGAGTCTTAAACGGAGCAGTGCAGTAACTTCTGAAGGAATGCGTGCCTTTTCGAGCTTAGTTAACTTGGAAAAGTTGGATTTGGAGAGGTGTACAGGGATTCATGGTGGATTTATTCATATTAAAGGTTTGCCCTCAATGCTTCTTTAATTGACATAACTAATTTTGGATCCTTAGTCTTAAACTGTATAATTTGTTGATCTTGGTTATTACAGCTGTTCATTAAGGCGGATCTTTTGGCTGATTAAAAATGCTAGTTAAGCTTTGGTCCGTATGTTATCCATGTCAATTTTTCTCTCCCGTTGCTCATAAAATGGTTAAAGCTTTACATGTTTCACCCATCATATAAGGAAATTGTGGACTATGGTAGACCGCTGTCGTTTTTTCAATCATTGGAGGTTGTAAAAGATTGCTTCTAAGGAAAAAGGACTTTGAATTCTGCCTCCATCAAAGTTACATTCATTTTAGCATTTAGTTTAAGCTAATGAAAGCCAATTGAAATCTAATCATTGAACTTTCTTTCCTTTAGACTAACATGCTATCATCTTTTTCAACCCTCTTTCAATCTGTTTAAAATCATTATAATTGCTTTCTTCAAATATTCTACAGGGTTAATGAAACTCAGTTCTCTTAACATCAGATGTTGTAAATGCGTTGTAGATTCAGACTTGAAAGCTCTCTCAGGTAATTGTTGAAAATGAAATGATGAATGTTAGTTTTAACAACGATTTAATCAAACTATATGGAAAAAGTGGTATTTTTAAGACTTAACAGCACTTCCATGATATTTCTTGTTTATTATTCTTCTCATGTTTCAGGGCTTACAAATCTCAATGAGCTACAAATTTCCAACGGTAATATCACCGATGTTGGAGTTTCTTACTTAAAAGGTAGTTAGTTTTCTCATTGCTATTAATGTTGCTGAAAAAAGATGGAAAGGTTTACAGTCATTCTCAGAAAAAGTACGAGAAATAGCAAGGAAACAAGCCCTGAAAGATTTTTAGATTCCTACTTTTTCTTGAACAGGTTGGCAAAAGAGTGATGATTTCAAGAGATCGTATTATAAACCCCAGGCAGTGATCTTCAATATCATCATATATTGCTTTCACTATACAAAAGGGACGCACAAGCCTACTGTGTATCCCATAGGGAAATTCAAACTATAGCTATCAATCAGTCGTTGCCTTCTCATACTCTGAACTAACAACATAAACAACCAACAAAGACTAAATTGAAGTTGTTAAAAATTTGAAAAAGCGAGTCTTTGTAATTAAGAATATTGTTACTAGTAAGGGAGTTATCCACTCTAGCTTTTGTCAATAATTGGATTAACACTCTTCTATGAGTTATGGATAATTGGTTATTTGCTTATTATGTGTGTCCTTTAGTTCTCTGTCCATTAGACTGCAATCATTATATCTTCATTTTCATCATGCTTGGCAGGCTTGCGCAAGCTAAATATGTTAAACTTGGAGGGATGCAACGTAACTGCTGCCTGTCTGGAGTCCATTTCAGGTTTGCTTTCTGATATAAAGTGGAAATCTGTATATTTATAATAATCTTCAAGGTCTACTGTGACAAACACATATACCAGGTCCTTTTTTTTTCCTTTTCTTTTTTTGCTTCTTTTGCTTTTCTTGCTTTTCTTGCTTTTATTTGTTTTTGGGTCCCCTTCCTTTCTTATTTGCTTATTTAGTCTCTAATTTTTGCTTTTCCTCTCACCCTTATTTAATCTTATTATCATTTTAGTCCCTCATTTTTTTTTGTTTTTTGTTTTTTGTTGTTTTTTTTGCTTTTCTTCCTTTTGTTTTTTTTGGTCTTCCTTCCCTTTTTATTTGCTTCTTTTAGCCTCTCATTTTTTTCCTCTCATTCTTTATTTAATCTTATCATTTTTTCACCACTATATACCTACTTTTTTTTACGGTTTTTTTTTCCCTTTTGCGTTCCTTAATTTTGTTTTCTTGGGTCCTCCGTCCCTTTTTAATTTGCTTTTTCTTAGTCCCTTATTTTTGTTTTTTCCTCTCTCTTATTTTATCTTATCATTTTTTTTACCACTGTACATTCTTGTTTCTTTATGTTTCTTTTTTATGTTTTTCTTTTCTTTTCTTTTCTTTTTTTTTTTGCTTTTCTTCCTTTTGTTTCTTGGGTCCTCCTTTCCCTTTTTTATTTGCTACTTTAGTCCCTTATTTTTGTTTTTTCCTCTCTTATTTAATCTTATCATTTTTCTCTAGTATACATTCTTATTTATTTCCTTCTTCCAAATGTCATCCTGGTGAAATAATTTTTTTTATTTTTTATTTTATTTTTCATTTTTGTATTAGTTGTGTATTAACTACCAACTAACTAAGATTTTTGTTATTAAAAAAACAAAAGTAATAACACAATAATCAAAACTGAATACAAGGATGAAACTTACAAAATTACCCCGTGTATAGCACGTGGCTTCAGCTAGTAATAAAATAAACTCAAATAATTCCAAATGATACCAATTTTAAATTCCTAATATCTATATCTTTGTTCCTCATCACTCTCTCTAGTTTCTTGACATTTCCAAGGATTCTGGTTTTCCACCTATAAATTAAGAAACCTAACGTGGATGTGTGTGGGTTAGTTGATGGTCTATGATATGTAGACCAGATTCCTGTGCAAGAAATAATATAAGAAAAAGATTATGTCTTATTATTTATTTATTATTATTATTATTTTGAAAATGTTCTTGCATTAGTTTTCTTTGTGCTCAGTTTAACATATTCAAGAAGCTCATTGCAAGTTGCATCGATGGTGGTATAAATCATCTAATGTGAATGACATGCTTTAGTGTAGGTTTTTTGTTTGCCTGGTGACTATGTAGCTTGTAGTTGAAGTTTTTTCTTTGTTTTCTTTATTTTCCCGTTGCCTGATGGATTTCTCATCCATCTTTTCTGGTTTTGTATTCTTTGATTTATTTTATAAAATTTCTCAGTTTCTTATAAAAAATAATAAATAAACTTCTCAAACTAAAGGTTTTACTATGTTTTCATTTCCAGATTTATTAAGTTAACTTATATGTTTCCATATTAACTTTAAAACTTGTTGGTTTTGGTGCAGCTATTGTTGCCCTGGCATACTTAAATCTTAACAGATGTGATCTCTTTGATGATGGCTGTGATAAATTTTCTGGTAAATGACACTAGAAGTACTGCACTGGCCCTGGTTCTTTGGATCAGGGCATGCACGGTGTTCAGTATATGCTCACTTTTTTTTTACCTCCATGATTGGTGTTTGCTAAATGATTTATGGTCTTCAGGACTTGTAAACTTAAAGTTATTGAGCTTGGGGTTCAATGCTATCACGGATGCATGCTTGGTTCATCTAAAAGGTGTTCTCCTCTTTGCCTTTTTAACCTTTTCGCATGCTATTTCCTCCATATGAATAAATTCTGTGCAAGGCTTTCTTCTCTACTTTTATGTAACTCAGCATATTATTGTCATTCATAGCACTGAAGTCTTTTTATGATATGTTTGAAGTAGTGAGAATGTATGTGATGAGATTTTGTGCTGGATATAACATTTTACAGTTCATTCTTATCCACATTAGCTTTTAGAAAATTAAAAATTTCCCTAAGGGGGCGTTTGGTATGCGGTAATGGGCAGGAATCATATTACTGGAAAAGTGATAGAAGGGAATATGATTCCTGGGAAATGTGTATTACCACGTTTGGTTATGCATGTGAATCTTTTCTCATATTCCCAGGAAAATTATTTTATTGTGTTTGGTTGATACAAAGTAATGTAATATATTTCTTCTTAATAATAACTAATTTAAAATATTTTAAGTACTAAAAATTTGATTATTCTTAAGAAACACAAAAATTCTTCTTAGTTTAAGAAATAAATTTGTAAGTTCTTCTTCAAAAAAAAACCTTCTTCTCCATCCTCTCTCGGGGGGGGGGGGGAGTGTTGCAGACGGGTAAAACACCATATTGATATTCCTGGGAATCTGAATAACACCATATTGGGTGTTATTCAGATTACCCCATAAAATGAATCCCATGGGATTGATATTCCTGGAAATATAAAAATCACAATTCTTGTACCAAACATAGAAATATGTGAAGATTTCCATTCCCACTTAAAGATTACTCCGTACCAAACGCCCCCTAAAGGATATCTAACTCATGCGCAAACTGTTGTATAACTTTATTTTTCATTTTTTCTCTGCGCCCTGATTGATGTATCCATTGTAGCTATATTCTGTATCTGTACTTCATCTTGCAGGTTTAACAAAATTGGAGAGTTTGAACCTGGATTCCTGCAAGATAACTGATGAAGGACTTGCTAATTTGACAGGTTTGCTACAGGGTTCTTACCTTTTTAGTTTATTACATTCTATATGATGGTGTTATTTTTTAATTGTTTTCAAAAAAATGTGAAACCTCCTATTTGATTATGAGAATATGTTGTTTATTGCTTTGCTTGTGAATTATAGTATTGTCTGTTTCACAGGATATTGAAATCTTTTCGTCAAGCTACCTGGACATGCAATGAATATTTTGTTCTAGTAGTTTGTCTAAGTACCTTTTCCTGTAAATTTCAGGTTATAACCTTTTTCTGTGGCTTCTTTCTTCAGGTCTAAAACTTCTGAGCAGTTTGGAATTGTCTGATACTGAAGTTGGGAGTACTGGACTGCGTTATGTCTCAGGTTAGGATTCTATTAGCCTTTGGCCCATTCTTTTCACAGTTAGAATCACAATTCAACTTTTGTGCTATAGGCTTAGTTTGGTATTGCTATAGATTTTGGAAAAATTACTTTTAGCTGTGCTGAAAGAAAAAACAGCTGCAACAAAAAGCACTTGAGTGTTTAGTAAACTATAATTATAGTAGCAGTGCTGGTTTCAAAATCAGTGTAATAGCGTTTGGTAAATTATGAGATTAAATGGCTGTAGATAGTTAAAAATTATGACTATATTATATTATACTATAATATAATATGTATAATTATAATATAATATATATTTATTATTATATTTAATATAATACAAAAAAACTATTATTATATAATTATGATATAGAATATAATAATATTATTAAAATAATAATTTAAAAATAACGATTATATTATATTATAATATA